>NC_135814.1:97362644-97541985 GCF_964213995.1 Mustelus asterias
CATGGTTGCCAGTTTACCCACAGCAAGCGCCCACAGACAACAATGTGATAATGACCAGATGATCTGTTTCAAGTAGGGTGAGGGATAAACATCAGCTGGGACACTGAGGAGAACACACGTGCTCTTCTTGGAAATAGCGCAGTGGGATCTTTTAAGTCTACCCAAGGAGGAGGATGGGACATCTGATTGACAGGACGCCCGAAAGAAGGCACCTCGGACAGGGCAGCACTCCTTCGGTCAGCCTATATGATGGGTTCATAGCTTGGGAGCGAAAAAAATGCACTACTTTGGTACAATAGGTGAACCTCTGGGATTAGAAATAGAGCAGGTGAGAGGAAGTTGGATTTGCAGTTAGCTCGCTGACCCAAGAGCATTCTAGAGCTGACATGGGAAGCCTGCAGGGGACTGGGGGAGGAGAGAAAAGTGTTTAATAATCTTCTAGCACTAACATTTTTTGCTTCCTTGACAACAATATTGGAGGTGGAGACGCAAACCAAATAATAATTTTCAAAGATTGGTATTATTACAGTGTTAATTTCAAAATAAACTAGGTATTAATTTCAAGCTAAACACACTGTTATTCTAATTTTTGTGAGAGTTTGAGAGTCTGGCATGTGATAATTACCTGCTGTGAGATTTATTTGATGTGGCCACAGCAAATGATCAGCAAATAGTTCAAAATTTAGCAAAATTTGGAACACCTTTAAACAAGTCCATGTAAATTAATTTAGTGTCTTCGGAATTTATTTATAAATAACCCCACATAAATGAGGAAATACAAGTAGCCCCCATGTTGCATGAAGGGAATGTTGCAATCAAGGACGGTAGAGACCCCCCCTCCCCTCTCTACTATTCTTCATGACACTTTAACAATGAATGTCTCAATCGAAGTTGGATCATGGGGGGAGGAGGGGAGACAAGTTGGAGATGAGGCGCAAAACTTCACGGGTAAGTTGACACACATCAGTCCTACTGGACAGCCGTACAGCTCCAGTAAGAGGATGTAGAGGGGATCATAAAATCCCTACAGTGCAGAAGGGGGCCATTCGGCCCATCAAGTCTGCACCGACCACAATCCCATCCAGGCCCTAACCCCATGCATTTACCCAATTTGTCCCCCTGACACTAAATGGTAATTTAGCATGGCCAATCCACCTAACCCGCACATCTTTGGACTGCGGGAGGAAACTGGGGCATCCGGAGGAAACCCACGCAGACACGGGAAGGATGCGCAAACTCCACACAGACAGTGAGGCCAGCTGGAAATTGAACCCGGGTCCCTGGCGCTGTGAGGCAGCAGTACTAACCGCTATGCCGCCCCAATGCGGTGTGATGGCCTAGTGGTATGATCGCTAGACTATTAATCTTGAAATGTTCTGGGGACCAGGGTTCGAATTCCATCACGGCAGGTGGTGGAACTTGAATTCAATAAAAATATCTGGAATTAAGAATCTCCCGATGACCACAAAACTATTGTTGACTGTCAGAAAATCCCATCTTGTTCATTAATGTCCCTTTAGGGAAGGAAATCTGCCGTCCTTACTTGGTCTGGCCTGCGTGTGACTCCAGAACCACAGCAATGTGGTTGACTCTCAACTGCCCTCTGAAATGGCCTCGCAAGCCACTCAGTTGTATCAGTTGCTCCCTACTTGTGCGCTGCAGTGATACAAGGCGGCAGCTCGGCACCACCTTCTCAAGGGCAACTAGGGATGGGGGCAATACCCATTGACCCATGAATGAAGAGAAAAAAAGTCATCTGTGCTCATGAGCAAAGCTTTATTAAAAAATAATGAAGAATAGATGGGTAGGGGAAAGCACAAGGCTACAGAAAACATGAAAAAATGCATATCGATTTCTCCCTCTACCGTTGCACGCAGGATATATCATGCTTCTTTTAAAACATCGTGCGCACCCTCCCATTTTTCTTGAATGTGTTCATCAAAGGAATTAAAGTAACGATATAAAAGACGCATTAAAAATCTATCGTTTTTTTTCTGTGCAACTTTTCTCTCCAGAATGAACTCTGAGTCCTCCCATGAATCGCAGGGTTCAAACTGTGCAGGACATTAGGTTGTTCTCTCCTGTACGTAGGCGTAAAGTATTTAATTAAAAGCAATGCTGTGCACTTTATTTTTGTAATTAAGTTGTTGGCTCCGATGTACTGAAACCACTTTCTAGAGTACCAGGGATTTACTGCCAAATTTACTTTCTCAGGTTTGAAATATTTGCAGGCAGTGGAGGTGGTGGGGGAGTGGGGGGTGTTGTTGGCAGATCCGGTTGGAGGACTGCAGACTCGCCACAGTGCCAAATCCATCTCACAATCCTACACGTGGTTCTCAGATTCCATTCTGCAGAGTGGCTCAGTTGGCCACATACTTGCCTCGGAGTCCTGATACCCTGGCGCAGGGCTGAAGGGAATGCAGCACTGTCAGAGATGCCGACTCTTCTTCGGACGTGTTAAACTGGCTGCTGCCCGCTCAGCCGAATGGAAGTGACCCCCCTGTCACACTACTTCGAAAAGTAGGGATGCTGTCCACAATGATCTAAGTCGAATATTTGTCCCTCAGTCAACATCACTGAGACAGATTATTTGGTCATAAATACATGACTCTGTGTGCATTGGCTTCCTGCAACAGTGGCCACACGTTTAAAATACTTCATTGTTCGTAAAGTGAACAGGCTTTGGGGAGTCAGAAAGTGTGTTAGTTGACGCAGAATCCCCAGCCTCTGACCTGCTGTTGTAATCACAGTATTTATATGGGTGATCCAGTTTGGTTTCTGATCAATGGGTCAATGATAACCCACCTCCCCCCCCCCCGCCTCCCCCCCTCCCCCCCCCGCCACACACACACACAATGTTGAGAGTGGGGTATTCAGCCCCCCGCCTCCCCCCCCCCCCCGCCACACACACACACACACACACACAATGTTGAGAGTGGGGCATTCAGCAATGGTAATGCCATCGAATGCCAAGGGGAGATGTTGGAGGTGGTCCACTACCTGGAAATTCTGTTTGTCACAATTGTTGCCTGCCACTTATCAACCCAAGCTTGAACGTTGTCCAGACCTTGCTGGACATGGGCATGGACTGTAGTTGTGCAGTTGGTACCACGAATGGTATTAAACGTTGTGCAATCGTGAGCAACCATATGGCTTCAACACCAGGAGTAATCAAGCTTTGCCACTTAGAACGTTTCCAAATAGTCAAGGGACAACAACAACTTGTATTTAAAGGTTGACCTTTAATGCAGTAAAACGTCCTAAGGGGCAGGACATTATTGGACGTATTTTGACAATGGGCCACAAAAGGAGATATTAAGACAGGTGACCAAATGCTTGTTCAAGGGTGTACATCAATCAGTGTCTGAAGAAGAAGTGAGAAGAAGAAAGCTGAAGCAGTGTAGGGAGGGAATTCCAGATCTTAGGTTCGGTTGATGAAGTACCCACTGGGTAGTTGGCAATGGTGCAGCAATGAAAATGAGGGATGCGCAATTAAGAGGCTCGAATAGGAAAAGAGGTGAGACCTCAGAGGGTTGTAAGGCTGCAGGAGGTAATAGAGCACGGGAGGGGAGAGTTCCTGGAGGGCTGAGGATTTTAAAATCCTGTCAGAAAAACCCATCTGGTTCACCAATGTCCTTTAGGGAAGAAAATCTGCCGTCCTTACCTGGTCTGGTCTACATGTGGCTCCAGAGCCACAGCAATGTGGTTGACTCTCAACTGCCCTTGGGTAAACTAAGGATGGGAATAAATGCTGGCCAGCCAGCAATACCCATGTCCCACGAATGAATGAAGAAAAATTGAGGCAGGCCAGTGGGGAATAGAACTGAATTTACATTAGCCGGATAGGCTGGTCCTGAGGGGGAGGACATGCTATTAATAAAATGGATATTCAACTGATGTGATACTCTGTTCAGAAAGCTTAATTTGGTAATTAGCTAGTAAACAAGAGGATACTATACAAGGACAGTCACTGATCATTGAACCTTTTTGTCATTATAGAGACTTAGGCAAGCTAGTCCCATTACATGGGATATCTTTTTCTGCAACATTCTCCACTGATCAGGATAACATATATTCCCCCCCTGACAGGGACAAGAGCTTCAAACATTCACGATCGCACTAATTGATTTTTCTTAAGAACCTCACAATTAGCTGTCTCTCCCTGTCTTTCCTCTCTGGTTGTTTACAGAGATCGAAACAGATAAAGGACTTCAGTGAGGGTCAGGGGTCGCATCAACCTCCTGACCTTTCATCAGTGGGTCAGGACAAGAGGTCTCCCACAACATAAGAATGCACTGTTGTACAATGACACTATAAACACTGACAGATGTCAAAAAGCTGTAATGCCCAGTAATTATTTATCAGCATTGCAACCCCCTGACACACGGAAACTCATGAACTCTGACTGAAGAGCAGATAAGTTCCACAAAATTAGCTTCAATCAAAAGCTGAATTATCCCCTTTCACTGACACAAGGCTAAGTTCTGCTCCAACTGACACAGATTTAATTAACTTTGTACGACATTTGCTCAACACTCTCCCTTTCTCATCCAAAGGCAGCATCTCTCGCACTGGGGTACGGCACCAGAGAGGCATATCGTTCACGTTTTACCTCACTCAAGTCATGTGAACAAGAGCAGACAACTGACCACCGTGAAAGACACTGGGAGGATGTTCCGGCCCTCTCGCCCCAAAACCAGAAAATCCCACCCAAGCTCAACAGATTAGCGTGGTCCTATCCTGCCCGATACGATTCCTGTGGCGGGCCGGATGGGAAAATGCCGCCCACTCTTTCAAGTCTCTCTTTAAGCTCCCACAGATGAACAAAGACCAGTAAATTCAATGCCGTAGACGTGATGTTGCCTCATAATCATGGCTATAGTAAAACATAAAGTCGCCATAGTCCCAGATGACCAAAGGGTGTGACTGGTGGTGATTTACCCTGAGGATCACCACACCTCAGGTGAGGGGCAAGGTTGAGAAGGCGGGGCCATCATGAATAACCTCGGTCGGTATGGGAATTGAACCTGCGCTGTTGGTGTCACTCTGTATCACTCGCTAGTTGTCCAGTCTACTGAGCTGAACCGACTCCCCATTGCTGTAGCATCACCCTGACGAATCGACACTCCCTGTGGCTTAAACATTAAAAAAAGCTATTCGCAACCTTCAGATGACCCCAAAGCACTTCGTAACCAATGGCGGTACTTTTTTGAATCGTCGCTGTTGTCATGTAGAAAATGTAACAACCAATTTGCTTACAGAATCCCACAAACAGAAAGAAAATGGCCAGGAATCTGTTTCAGCGACAGCGGCTGATGGATAAAACTTGACCCAAGACACTGGGGAGAACTCTCTTTTCTTTGAAACAGGGCACGCCACTTTTTGCATCCACCCAAAAGAGCAGACAGGGCCTCGGTTAACACCGCATCTGGAAGCCCCACACCTCTGACCGTGCGGCATCCCGCAGTCGCAGCACTGAAGTGTCAACCTGGGTGGGTTATTTGCTCAGCTCCCCAGAGTGAGAATTGAACCCCATGACCTTCTGACTCTCAAGTGAGAATGTCAGGCACAGACGCATGACTGCAAACCTTAGTGTGCTCTTCAGTTGCACAGTGTTCGTATCATAGAATCCTTACGGTGCAGAAGGAGGCCATTCGGCCCATTGAGTCTGCAGCAACCACAATCCCACCCAGGCCCTATTCCCATAACCCCATGCATTTACTCTAGCTAGTCCTCCTGATACTAAGGGGCAATTTAGCATGGCCAATCCACCTAACCCGCACATCTTTGGACTGTGGGAGGAAACCAAAGCACCCGGAGGAAACCCACGCAGGCAGGTCACCCAAGAGAAGAAGGTGGAAAACTCCACACAGACAGTAATTGAAGCCGGGAATCGAACCCGGGTCCCTGGCGCTGTGAGGCAGCAGTGCGAACCACTGTGCCACCGTGCTGCCCATCTTAATTAGGAGCAGTTTTTCGTGTGCATGGGGTGGTGCAGTTAAGGAGGTGGAATCGCGAATTAGGAGAGAACTGGGAGGCAGAAAATAAATAGATGGCGACCTCTGGCTCTTATTATTTTTCCAGCGTCAACGGAGGGGCATAAATCTGAAACCTTGCTCTCCACGCCCATTATTATGATACTGAGTCTGGGTCACTTGAGCACCTGACCCTTGAAATAAGAGTTCAGTGTGGGTCAAAGTGGAGGGGGGGGGGCGGGGGGCTATTGCTGAATCACTCAGCTTAGGGACTTGGAACTTCAGTGCGGATAAGTGAATCCTGTTGGAATATTACACCCAATCATCGCAGTTGCGTTTGGCATGACCTCTCTTTTTATAAAAATCACATGTCACAGGATTTGGTGTCAACATTTCACAGCAGTGTTTATTTTCTTTTTAATTATGCACACATAGCAGGTCTGACGAAAGCGGACAAATAAAACCACAGATGGTGCCCAGCAGGTACCAGTCTTCAGTTCCAAACTCAAATGCAATCATTCCAAACATATTCACCATTTCCCTCCAGACCTGACCAACCTCTTCACAGCAGTGACCAGAACCAGACTTCACATTACTCACGGTTCATTATTCCACCTCCCCCCCCGCCCCACTTTCACCGAGGGTTGCCAACTCACCAGGAATGAAAGGTTAATCGCCTGGTCACTGCTGTAAACAATCCCGGAGGAATAATAGGGGTATTTAAAACAATTTTTTTGAAGGGGTTTTCTCAGAATGCTTTTATTTGTTAATGATAAAATTATTGTAATGGTTTGGTGGGGAGGGTGGGGGGAACGTAAATGCATTTTGATTCAGTGAAGCAATTGGAGGTGAAAAGACCAGTGATGAAATTTCACAGGAATATATCCAACCAGACTTGTTAACTATACTTGTTTTCCAAGGATTATGCTGTTGGAATCATAGAATCCCTACAATGCAGGAGGCCATTCGGCCCATCGAGTCTGCACCGACTGTGATTGAGCATTTTACCCAGGCCCAACCCCTGACCTATCTCTGTAACCCCATGCATTTACTGCACTGATCCACCCAACCTACACATCTTTGAACACCTAGGGGCAATTTGGCATGGCCAATCCACCTAACCTGCACATCTTTGGACGCGAAGGGTCAATTTAGCATGGCCAATCCACCTAACCTGCACATCTTTGGAATGTGGGAGGAAACTGGAGCAACCAGAGGAAACCCACGCAGACACGGGGAGAACGTGCAAACTCCACACAGACAGTGACCAAAGGCCGGAATCGAACCCGGGTCCCTGGTTGCGAGACAGCAGTGCTAACCACAACGCACATATTTAAACCACCGTTCATACTTGAATGTTAATGCTGCAGATCTCACATCCTTAATGAGAGTAGCCTGTTGAGTGTTTCCAACATTCTCTGGGTTTGTTTTTGTTTCAGATCTCCAGTTTCCACAGTCTTTGGCCTTTGTACATCTCTCTGATTCTAACCATCCAAGACGGTGGCAAGACACCTGATCACATCGGGAGGGTAAAAGCAAAGCATCTGTAGATCTTTTCTCCCCATTTTTAAAAAATCAGACCTGCCTGGCAGGAAAACGATGGGGAGGGTCAGATGTCTATTTTTCACACTCAGTTTAATTTCAATTCCCACTGAAATTGATGGCGATTTTAGAATCCGGGGGACCGTACAGAAACTATCAGGCCTGTGCCTAGCTTTGGAAAGAGCTCTCCAATTAGTGTTACTCCCCAATGCATTTTCTTCCCACAGCCCTGCAATTTCTCACACATCCATCCAATTTCACTTTTGAAAGTTACCATTGAATCTGCTTTCTTTCAGATTGTGAATGCCAATCACAACAACCCTGTCCACAGCACAAAATTTCTCATCTCGCCACTGGTGATTTTGTCAATTATCGTAAAATCTGTGTCCTCAGCTTACCAACCCTCAGAGAGTGGGAATAGTTTCTCCTTATATTAGCTGTCAAAATCTCTTCACGAATTTGAGTATCCTTGTTAAATCTGCCCTTAACCCTCCACCTTGTACCTAGATGAACCTACATAAGAACATAAACTAGACGAAGGGAGGACCCTTTAAAACCGGGATGTGGAGGAATTTCTTGGCCAGAGGGTGGTGAATCTATGGAATTCATTGCCACTGAAGGCTGTGGAGGCCAGGTCATTGAGTGTATTTAAGACAGTGATAGATAGGTTCTCGATTGAGTTTATTTATTACTGTCACATGTATTAACATACAGTGAAAAGTATTGTTTCTTGCATGCTATACAGACAAAGCATACCGTTCATAGAGAAGGAAAGGAGAGAGTGCAGAATGTAGTGTTACAGTCACAGCTAGGGTTGGTAAAAGAATCAAAGGTTACAGGGAAAAAGTGGGAGAATGGGGTTGAGAAACAGATCAGCCATGATTGAATGGCGGAGCAGACTTGATAGGCCAAGTGACCTAATTCTGCTCCTGTACCTAATGGTCTTATGAACCAGGTCTAAAGGGCCATGCTGAACTCCCAACATCAGACATTGCAATTTCTTAATCAGCTGCAGTTTAAAAAGCATCTTCACAACATTGGGTAGTTAGAACAATGGCTGGAACTCTCGAAGCACCCAGTCCAAACTAACCAGTTGCAGTTGCAGACTTTCTCTTCTTTTATTGTTAAAAGAAAAATCTTGTGCGTTTTTTGTAAGATAACTGTCTTTCCTTCCACTCTGTTCGGCCTCCAACGCTAGTTGCCAGGATGCACTCCAACACACTGCATTACAATAATGAGCTTACTTAATCTCAACCCGGTTTCTAGTGGTCAGGAGTTCAAGCACAAAACAGCCCATAATTTAGCATTAAATTGGCAGTTTCTTTCAGAGAGGCTACAAGGCTGTTTGGTGTGGGAAGTGAAAATATCACATAAGTTGAGAAAGAGAAATTAGAAGGAGAAACTGTTTCCATCGGCAAGTAGGTCAGTAACCAGAGGTCACGGATTTAAGATAATTGGCAAAAGAAACAGAGCGGGAGATGAAGAGAGTTGTTTTTAACCAGGCGAGTTGTGATGATCTGGAATGTACTGCCTGAAGGAAGCAGATTCAACAACAAGTTTCAGAAGGGCATTCAAATCATAGAATTCCTACATTGCAGGAGGAGGTAATTCGGCCCACCGAGCCTTCACCGACAGCAATCCTATCCCCGTAACCCTATGCATTTACCTGCTAATCCCCCCACACTAAGGGACAATTTAGCATCGCCAATCAACCTAACCCGCACATCTTTGGACTGTGGGAGAAAACCGGGGCACCCGGAGGAAACCCACGCAGACACAGGGAGAACATGCGAACTCCACACGGACGGTGACTCAAGCCAGGAATCGAACCTGGGTCCCTGAGGCAGCAGTGCTAACCACTGTACCCAAAAAAGGAGGAGGATGAAATTGCAAGGCAGTGGGGGGGAAAAGTAGGGGAGTAAGACAAATTAGAAAGCTCTTTGCAAGAGACATGAGGGGCCAAATGGCGACCTCCTGTGCTGTATGATTCTGATTTTGGGTTAGGACTGCATGACTATCTTTCCTCTGTACTTAACAGGCTGTTAAAAAAAGAACCTCACATTGAAAACGCAGTAATTCCTAAATGTGAATCAATGTTTACTGTCAATGGTTGGAGATGCCCAATTGGAATAGCTTGCTTCACTTTTCTCATTGAGTACCAGCCAGAGCAGGATGTTGATTATGCTATTTAGATAAGTGCTTTGTATCTGTCATGATTGAGGGCCTTTTATTTATGTATTTACTTATATTTTGCTTGTTGTGATTCTTGGCATGATTACGATCACACATTGGGAAATTCTACACAGATCTAAGCACTCACATACTGGCATGGCTCCAAGCAACAGTACGGTCAGCATGCATGCAGTCCATGCAAATCACAGGTCAGTAAGTAACCTGAATATTTTGATACGGTGGGGAATGGCGAGGGGAGCAAGGACTGCATTCCAGTCAATTGTTTTGAGGGGATTGAAGGGAATTTTGCCCCACCTTGTTCCAATTGGCCAAGTTTTCATCATACATATAAAAAACACACTGGCACTTAAGCAATAAATAGGGAGAGGCGATGACCTCGTGGTATTATCGCCAGACTATTAATCCAGAAACTGAGCTAATGTTCTGGGGACCCGGGTTCAAATCCCCGCCACGGCAGATAGTGAAATTTGAATTCAATTAAAAAAAATTTGGAATTAAGAATCTACTGATGACCATGAAACCATTGCCAATTGTTGGAAAAACCCACCTGGTTCAGTAATGTGCTTTAGGGAAGGAAATCTGCCATCCTTACCCGGTCTGGCCTACATGTGACTCCCGAACCACAGCAATGTGGTTGACTCTCAACTGCCCTCGGGCAACAAGGGATGGGCAATAAATGCTGGCCAACCAGCGGCTTTCTTGTCTCATGAATGAATTTAAAACAACATTTCTTGTCCTCAAGGTGCACTGAACTGCTGTACGCCCAATGTGGTACTGACATAATTTTTGAAGTATGGTCACTGTTTGTTGCAGGAACGATGTGGAGATGCCGGCGTTGTTGCAGGAACACAGCAGCCAATTTATGTACAGCTACATACCAACACATGAAATAGGACTAGAAGTAGGCCACCTGGCCCCTTGAGCCTGCTCTGCCATTCAATAAACTCATGGCTAATCTGATTTTAGCCTCAACTCCATGTTCCTGCCCACATCTGAATAACCTTTTACACCCTTGTTGATCAAGAATCTATCTAACTCTCCCTTGAAAATATTCGAAGACTCTGCTCCCGCTGCCTTTTGAGGAAGAGAGTTTCAAAGACTCACGACCCTCAGAGAAGAACTTCTCACCTCTGTCTTAAATCATAGAATCTCTACGGTGCAGAAGGAGGCCATTTGGCCTATCGAGTCTGTACTGAACACAGTCCCACCCAGATCCTATTCCCGTAACCCCACATATTTACATTACTCCCCCTGACACTAGGATCAATTTAGCATGGCCAATCAACTTAATCCGCACATTTTTGGACTGTGGGAGGAAACCAGAGCACCCGGAGAAAACCCACGCAGATACGGGGAGAAAGTGCAATGGGCGACCGCTTATTTTTAAACAGCAGCCCCTAGTTCTAGATTCTCCCACAAGAGGAAACATGCTTTCTGCATTCACCTTGTCAAAACCGTTCAAGATTAAAGGGTTTTATATCTTTCAATCCCTAGACTCCCACCAACTGCAATGGTGTAAGTGACCCGATTATAGTGATGACGTTGGGGGGAATAAAATATTTGTCAGTAGAATTCCCCTGCTCTTTTTGCTGCAGCCTCATGGAATCTTTTGCGCCATCTCATTGGATAGGCGGAGCTTCATTTTAACTCCTCACCTGGTAGACAGTACCACCAACAGTGCAGCACTCCCTCAGTGCTGCAGTGAAGTGTCAACCTAGATTTTGTACTCGCATCTTGGGAGCAGGGCTTGAGCCCTCAGAAAGTCAAGATGCTATCCCATGAGCCATTTATGCTTTTCCACTTCTCCGAAGAAGATAGACGGCAGCTAGTTGGAGCTTATGATAATTAGATGCGTTGTGTGCTTGGGAGAGGCTCAACGGACCAGCAGGTATTTTCCTGTCCATCATTTCTCATGTGTGAAGAGGTACCAAAGCCTGGTGAGATGATGAGTGGGGATATTAATCCCTCAACCCCACTTAATTCATGATATTATAAAATTCTGCACTGTGGAATATTAAACATACTAAATTTATTTAAGGAATAGGAATCTCTCCCTCAGTGTCAGTAAAACAAAGGAGATAGGCCCTGACTTCAGGCAGCATAGTGGAGGATATACCCCTGACTACATCAATGGTGATGAAGTGGAGATGGTTGAGACTTCCAGGTTCTCGGTGTCCAGATCATCAACAACCTGTCCTGGTCCCTCTACGCTGACACTATGGCTAAGAAAGCCCACCAGCGCCTCTACATTCTCAGCAGGCCAAGGAAAGTCAGCATGTCCGGAACAACTCTCACCAATTTTTACAGATGCACAATAGAAAGCATCTTTTCTGAATGTATCACAGCTCAGTGTGGCTCCTGCTCTGACCAAGACCACAAGAAACTACAAAGGGTTATGAACGTAACCCAGTCCATCATACAAACCAGCTTCCTATCTATCGATTCCATCTATGCTTCCTGCTACCTTGGAAAAGCAACTAGCATAATTAAGGACCCCACGTACCCCGGACATACTCTCTTCCACCTTCTTCCATCATGAAAGAGATACAAAGGTCTGAATCACGTACCAACCAACTCAAGAACAGCTTCTTCCCTGCTGCCATCAGACTTTTGAATGGACCTACCTTATATTAAGCTGATCTTTCTCTACACCCTAGCTATGATTGTAACATTACATTCTGCACCCTACTCTTTCCTTCTTCCCGATGTACTCTATGAACAGTATCTTTTGATGTATGGTGCGCAAGAAACAAGATTCTCTGTATCCCAATACATATGACAGTAATAAATCAAATTAAATCAAATCAAAGAACACACAGAAGACCAAACTTGCTTTTATGAAACCCCTTTCACATACTCAGAGCCTTCCAAGGTGATTCACGGCCAATGAAGTACTCTTGAAGTGCAGTGACTGTTGCTACACAGGCAAGGAATGTCACACAAACACATATGGAAAAAAATCACCAAATAATCTGTTTCTGGTACTGCTCCTTGATGGATAAATACTGGCTCGGGCACCAAGAGAATTCCCTCCCCTCTCATTAAATATGCCATGGTTGTTTCTACATTGCATTTAATGTTTCGGCCAGATGGTAGCTCCCTTTAAATACAGCATTGAAGTCCCATCCCAGATTGTGCTCAAATACCTGGAGCGAGATTTGAAGCCACAACCTTCTCACTCAGTGGGCGGGATTCTAAATTGAAAATATATTTTTTTTAAACCGTAAATAATTATATAATTTGATCAAGTGATTATTTAAAACGTATTCAGGGTGGCAGGACTGCTGATGTGTCAAGGTGACACAATCCCGGGTTCCAGCTCTCCATCTGCCCTGGCCAATTTGAAGATGGAGTTTTAAAAAAAAAAATTACTTTAAATCATTCATTGCCGTGGCTGGCAAGTTGAACCCAAATGCAGTCTGTTTCCTTGGTGTCCCACCTCCACTGCTGCTCCTCACCCAACACCCCACGCCAAACACTAATTGGCTGCTACTCCCAACCACTTAGCAATTGACCCCTTGCGGCCCCCCCCCCACCCAAAAGAAAAATCAGAAGCTTTGTCTGCGTCCCGTCGAGAGCTAGTCTGCCACCCACCACCTGATCAGGCCCTAGTTTCCACCCGGCAGGAGTAACAAATCATGAGTGGCATCCTCTGTGACTGCATGCCCTCTTGCTCTAATGCAAGCTCACCTGCTGCATCTGTGAGCAGTCCAACCCAAACCTGACTAACCCTTTCCTGCTAAAATGCCTAGAGAAAGCTTATTTATATTCCTTTTCACACCTCGTTAATTTTCTTATATATCTCAATCCTTTTTGTAACTCTCTTGTCCTCCTCTTACTTTTCTTTATTCATAGAATCATAGAATCCCTATGGTCAGAAGGAGGCCATTCGGCCCATCGAGTCTGCACCGACAACAATCCCAATCCAGGCCCTCTCCCCGTAACCCCCACGTATTTAACCTGACACTAAAGGGGTAATTTACCATGGCCAATTTACCTAACCCGCCCATCTTTGGATTGTGAGAAGAAACCGGAGCACCCGGAGGAAACCCAGGTAGACACGGGGAGAACGTGCAGACTCCGGACAAACAATCACCTGAGGCTAGAATTGAACCTGGGTCCCTGGCGCTGTGAGGCATCAATGCTAACCACTGTGCCACCGTGATGCCCAAAATCTATTACTAGTCCTGTAAACATGACTGATATTTTTTAAGCTTCACATTCGATCAAATCGCCCTGCAATACACGACGGACCAAATGATTTCTTTATAGCGTAAAAAGAGTGTTATTTCATTCATCCCTGGCATTCCAACCTTCAAAAATTTTTAAATAATCACTTGATCCTTATATATTTTTTACTCATCCTAACCATTTCACATTTAAGTATTTTTCATTGGTCCAATGGTCAATTTTTTTCTTCCATTTCACCCAAAATAGATTTCCGTTTATCTCGCTATAATTTACCTTTTCCAACCCCAGCACGCTTTATCCTCGCACTTTTATTTCTCTTCTAACACTGAACCTGGATTATGGGATTATGATTTCCCAAATAATTCTGTACCTTTAGACCATGTATCTGCTCTGGCTCGTTACCCAAAACCAGATTAATTAGTGCTTTCTTCTCCTTTTGTTCAGAGTCACTGAGAACAGGTTTTGAACGCATGCAATGTAAAAATGTTAATCCTCTTCAATAAAAGCAATTTCCCTGCGACAACAATTGCGATCATTAAAATATTACAGGATTGTGATATAACTGTTGAGCCACTCAAATTTTTATCTTTCAATGGTCCACACCATGCCTAATAATGTGACTTTTAAAAAATACATTCGTGGGACATGGACATCGCTGGCTGGGCAGCATTAATTGCTCATCCCTTGAATTGAGTAGCTTACTAGGTAGGCCATTTCAGAGGGCAGTTGAGAGTCAACCACATTTGCTGTGGTTCTGGAGTCACATGTAGGCCAGACTGGGTAAGGATGACAGATGTCCTTCCCTAAAGGACATTAGTGAACAAGATGGGTTTTTCCGAAAATCGACATTAGTTTCATGGTCATCAGTAGATTCCAGATATTTTTTATTAACTTCAAATTCCACCATCCGCTGTGGCGGGATTTGAACCCAGGTTCCCAGAAAATTAGCTAAGTTTCTGGATTAATAGTCTAGCAATAATACCACTAGGCCATCGCCTCCCCAGATGATGCCACAGAGGATAAACTACAGTGATAACTTGTATTTACATAGAGCCTTTAACAGACTAAAGCACCTCAAGGTACTTCACAGAAGCATTGTAAAATGAACATTATGAACATGAAACCATGAGTGGCATGGTGGTTGGCACTGCTGCCTCATTGCACCAGGAATCCAGGTTCAATTCCAGCCTCGGGTGACTGTGTGGAATTTGCACATTCTCCCCATGTCTGCGTGGATTTCCTCTGGGTGCTCCAGTTTCCTCCCATCGTCCAAACATGTGCAGATTAGGTTGATTGGCCATGCTCAATTGCACTTTAGTGTCAGGGACATTAACAGGGTAATTACGTGGGGCTACAAGGATAGGACCGAGGAGGGATTGTTGTTGGCGCAGGCTCGACGGGCTGAATGACCTCTTTCTGCACTGTAGGGATTCTATGATTCTATGAGTAGGCTATTCAGCCCCTCAAGCCTGCTCCACCGTTTAATAAGAGCATGGCCGGTTTGATATGTTCCCGATGGTGTGGAAGTCCAGAACTAGGGGTCATAGTTTGAAGATAAGAGGTAAACCTTTTAGAACTGAGGTGAGGAGCAATTTCTTCACCCAGAGAGTGGTGAATCTGTGGAATTCACTGCCACAGAAAGTAGCTGAGGCCAAAACATTGTGTAATTTCAAGAAGAAATTAGACTGGGCTTTTAAAAAAGGTGGCTGGGGCCAGATCGAGGATTCCCATCCCCATTTCCAGCACAGGCAATTTTCATCAGCATGGGAAAGGGGGCAGGGCGGAAGCACACACACAAAACGCGCTGCCTAGTTCACATGTCACTGTGAAATGCTTTTTTTCTGTGTTTCCTAAAGTGAGTGATGACAATGCTGTGATGTGAAAAGGTAAGTGACCATTAAATAACGTGGTTGCCAAGTTGTTATTTCTGACAACTGGCAAGCTGTCAAGGGAAACGAACAGCACTGTGAAAGTGGAAAAGTCTTCAGATGCATTACAATAGGTGATTCACTGGAATAGGGTGTTATTCTGCATTGTGCAACATTCAAAAACTAGTCCAGGTTGTAATCCAGAGTTGATTGTGTGAAATATCCCTATTGCTCTCATTCTTTCTTTGAAGTTCAGCTCAGACATCTGTTGGGATGGGTCAAAGCATATGCAGATGTCTGAGCTTTCACTAAATCTTTGAAAATCAGTTCAGCCATCTGTTTGGCTCTTTCCAAAAGCTCTAATGGCCTCTCCTCAATACGGACTGTTCACGGGATTGTCATTTGAATGTTTGGTTTTCTTCAAAGGATGCAATAACTTCTGCTCTGTAGGATTTGTTTGCACAGTTATTCAGGGGAATGTCAATTTTTATGCTTGGTTTCTTCAAAACCCGTAATGGATCTGCTCAGCAGTATTTGTTTACATGGCTGTGCAGGAGAATGTGAGCTATTTATTTTGGCAGATTTATGAGCTTCTGAAATGGATAATGTTTTCTGAAGTTCCCTTTCAAGTAATGTTTGGCTATTTTTACAGGTTTATGAGCTTTTCAAAGGCGGTGGAAAGAAAGGGCATGTGGAATGTTGACAGGGATTTGAAGGAGTGAGAGGGGTAAACAGGCGATGGGAGAGCTGCGGGGAGTTCTGGGGCTGTGGATAAGGCATGTTGATGGGGTTATAAGGATAAGGGCCGAAAAAATTCTAAGTGCTGAATTCCCATAAAAACTGGAGTAAATCCCGCTGGTTATTTTAACGAGATTTTCAAAATGAATCTCCCACATTCTGAGCGCTGCAGAGTTATTCAGTATGAATCACAATAAAAGTCAGGGGGCGAGGCCTATTCCCGTTGGAGAGGCTGGCAGCATAGCGCTGAGCGGGCCACTGTGTGGCACAGATCTGTCAGTGCGGTGATCGCTGCATGCACAGTAGCCCCGCACTGCTGGTCTCCCAATCGCTGGCCAGCCCCGCGACCCTGCAATGCTACCTTTCCAATCCCCCTATGGCCCCTGCTAAAGCAGTACAGCGGGCTGGGAGAATCGCCCCCAAGGAGAGTGAGGAGGCAGCAACCAAAAAAGCAAACACAATTGCAAACTATAGGGTTGAATTCTTAGCATGTCTCACCCTTCCCTATCTCTATAACATCTGCCAGTCCAACAACACCCCAAGTTCTTTGCCTTCATGTATATCCCCGATTTCCTACACCCCATTATTGACTGTCATGCCTTAAGCTGCCTCAACCCTAAACTCTGGAATAATCTCCCGATCCATCTTCCCTTTGCTTCTCTGCTCCCCCCTTTGTAATGCCCCACAAATGCCATCACTCATCACACATTTGACCAATCACCCTCATATTTCCTTATGTGGGCAGTGCCAACATTTGACTAATTGCACTCCTGCAAAATGTCTTGAGATGTCTTTAGAGTGTTGGGTTAACAATTGTGTTAATGAGACAATGATGATGTAAAGAGTTTAACAAAATAATGTAACAGTTTTGAGATTATAGTTGGTGGGAGATATAGAGTAATGGGTTAATGCGACAACGATGTTAATGATGAAGTGTGCATGATATCGGGGTCAGATGACCAAGAGGCAGGTAAAGAGCAAGACAGAGAATAGACTATGTCCATAACGCCATGCACTTATTATGAAGTTTTGTCAATCGTGTAAATAAATAGTTTCTAGAAAAAATATAGACCAATGATCTCAAGTAACTCACAGAATCATTGGAAGTTCTTCAAAACAATATCGTATTATGCTAGATGCAATATTAATACGAGCTATAGTTGCTGTTGAATACAAGTCAGAGGATGCTGAAACTCTAATAGTACTCTGTCCAGACCACACAGTGTCTAACTTTTGTTACCTAAACACAAGGGAATCATTTGAATCCTGATGACAAAGTACAGAAGAGCCACAAAGCTAAGTGCCAGCATCAGAGACAAGCTACAAGAAAAACTTGAGCACTTCAGCCTTCAAAAGAAAACCGCTGAAAGGGGACCTCACTGAGATACACACAGTACTTAAACGGTGCAGGAGAGGTAAATCCAGAGCACCCTTTAGAGTTACATTAGGGCCAGAGCTCAAACTGGTGAAAAACAGATCTCGGACTGACGCCAGGAAGCAGTTCATGCAGCACATAATCAATACTAGGAAGGGACTTTCCAGTTTAGGCAGTGGGAGTCAAAAATGTGAGTTTTAAAAATAATTCATTCATGGGATATGGGCATCGCTGGTTGGGCCAGCACTTACTGCCCATCCCTATTTGCCCGAGGGCAGTTGAGAGTCAACCACATTGCTGTGGCACTGGAGTCACATGTAGGCCAGACTGGGTAAGGACGGCAAATTTCCTTCCCTAAAGGACATTAGCGAACCAGGTGGTGGGTTTTTCCGACAATCGACAACGGTTTCACGGTCATCAGTAGATTCTTAATTCCAGGTATTTTAAATTGAATTCAAATTCCACCATTTGGATTCGAACCCGGGTCCCCAGGACATTAGCTGAGTTCCTGGATTAATGGTCTAGCGATAATGTCACTTGGCCATCACCCCCACTTTGTTCAAGACACAGTTAGGGCATAAACTGGGTAGGGGGGGGTGGTTTAAAATATATTCTATTCAACTATTCAAACTTATCAGCTATTTATTTGGACATGCTGCACCACTTTTTAAAAACAACTTACTAGCTACAATTTTTACATGGGCTTTGGCTAACATATACCATTCAAAATAAAGTTTTGTTGCAGAATTTGGCTTCAGCAAAAAATTATATATTTTTTAATAAACTGTTAAAAATGAATGTTCTGTGGGCACTTTTAATTAGCTTGCAAAACAGGGTTTCATTCAAAGAAAAGCAAACAGTACGCTGTACATGTGTGTAAAAAGTGCTATAAATATAAAAATGGTATAAAATAAATATAAAAGTGTTATAAATGGTCAAAAGATTGTTCATTTATCCAGAAGAATAACCTTCCACACCTGTATTTATTTCCAGCACTCCAAAGTATTTCCCCAAAGGTGAGGTGTGGGTTTCCTCCAGTTTCCTCCCACAGTCCGAAAGACGTGCTGGTTAGATGCATTGGCCATGCTAAATTCTCCCTCAGTGTAACCCGAACAAGCGCCAGAGTGTGGCGACTAGGGGGTTTTCACAGTCACTTCATTGCGGTGTTAATGTAAGCCTACTTGTGACACTAATGAACTCAGAAAAACTTAGAACTCCTTCAATAGGGGTTCCCGTGGCCGGTCGAATCTGGATCCCGAAGGTGACATTATTGCCTTGAACAGAAGGAGTGGGAGATCTTGAATAGAGTTCCCCACAGTGGGGTGCCTCTTGATCAGGGGGTTCACCAACGTCCTTTAAGGGAAGGAAACTTGCCGTCCTTACCCGGTCTGGCCTACATGTGACTCCACAGTCACAGTGATGTGGTTGACTCTGAACTGCCCTCGGGTGACCAGAGATGGGCAATAAATGCTGGCCAGCCAGCGACTCCCATGTCCCACGAATGAATTTTAAAAATAAACGGTTTTCGCTGCCTCTCTGATTGCGGCCCTCGTTGCAGTACTGTACCTTCTGAAATATTTTGTATCCTGCAACATGGTGACTTGCTTAAATAGGATGATCCCAGGAGAATATTAAGCAGCATAAAACAAAACCAGAGCTGCTGACACAGCTTTGCAGATCACATAATCTTTTCATATTATTCTTCAGGTATGAAAGCCATATCTGTATCTAATGCACAGATATTATCCCCTGGAGGAAGCCTCACATTTTTAAAAAATCCTGTTACAGTCACAGTATTAGGCTCGAGTCTCTCAGAGATTGTTAATTTTTTTCCTACTTCAATTTCAGGAATAATGGCCTCTGCTTATACAGTGTTTTGCCTCTGGTATTGCAGATGGAAACTTCTCACAGCTCAGAGCTCAAACAGATCAGGGTCAGCATCACCTTGATATCTATGGGCAAAACCTACAAATCACATACAGCATACGGCCATAGAAATAGGTCGTTAGGGTTAACAGGTCTGCACCGATGTTTATGCTCCATAAGATCCTCCTCCCACCCATCTTCATCTAAGTTTACTAGCATTTCCTCCTATTCCTTTCTCCCCTCAGGTGCTTAGGTGAGCCTCCCCTTAAATACATCTATGATATTCACTTCAACTACTCATTGTGACCACATCAGCTGTTAGAAAGATAACAAGACAGAATCCACAGTGCAGAAGGCGGCCATTTGGCCCATCGAGCCTGCACCCACCACAATCCCACCAAAGCCCTATCCCCGTAACCCCACATACTTACTCTCCTAGGCCCCCTGGCATGAAGGGGAATTTAGCATGGCCAATCCTCCTAAGCCGCACATCTTTGGAGTGTGGGAAGAAACCGGAGCACCTGGAGGAAACCCACGCAGACATGGGGAGAACGGGCAGATTCCACTCAGGTAGTGACCCGAGGCCGGAATTGAACCCGGGTCCCTTGGCGCCGTGCTAACCACTGTGCCACCGTGTCGCCCTGTGTTGGATGATGAGCTTTCTCCTGGATTCACATATGGGTTGATGATTAGTGACTATCTTATTTTAATGGCCCCTATTTGCATTCTCGCCCATGTGGAAACATCATCGTCACGTCCACCCAATCCAAGCCCCTCATTAGATTTCCAAAAACCTCACGGCCTTCTCATTTCTACATTGAAGGGCACCAGCCTGTCTCGAGAGGCGCCACCTCTCAGTGCAGAGATCATTTGCGCGAATCTATTTTTTTGCACCCTAAATATGTGACAATAAGACATCAGATCAGTTTTAAAATGGTCTTCCAAAAATGGGACCTCGAAAACACTTTGCGAATATGGAGGGCAGAATGTGGCATCGTAACCGTGCTGTAATCAAGGTTTGATACAAATTTAACATAGCTTCCATTTAGTCGGATTTGAGCACGCTGTCATATTCCTGCACCTCCACCCATCCCACTCCAATCAGTAAAGAATAGTTCTTCAGAGGAATCCAAATAGTGGAGGCGATGGTCTAGTGACATTATCGCCAGACTATTTATCCAGAAACTCACCTGATGTTCTGGGGACCTGGGTTAGAGTCCCACCACGGCAGATGGTGAAATTTGAATTCTATATAAAAAAATATATAGAATTAAGGGGAGGCACGGTGGCTAGCATTGCTGCCTCACAGCACCAGGGACCCCAGGTTCGATCCCCGGCTTGGGTCACTGTGCGGAGTTTGCACGTTCTCCCTGTGTCTGTGTGGGTTTTCTCCGGGTGCTCCGGTTTCCTCCCACAGTCCAAAGATGTGCGGGTTAGGTGGATTGGCCGTGCTAATTTGCCCCTTCGTGTCAAGGGGACTAGCTAGGGTAAATGTATGGGGATAGGGCCTGGGTGGGATTATGGTCAGTGTGGACTCAATGGGCCGAATGGCCTCCTTCTACATTATAAGATTCTATGATTCTATACTGATGACTATGAAACCATGGTTGATTGTTGGAAAAACCCAGCTGGTTCACTCATGTCCTTTAGGGAAGGAAATCTGTTGTCCTTACCTGGTCTGGCCTACATGTGACTCCATAGACAGCCCTCGGGCAACTAGGAATGGGCAATAAATGCTGACCAGCCAGCGACGCCCATGTCTCACGAATGAATTTAAAACAATCCATTTTGTGGCTGAGCAGAAAGCTAAAACAAGGTACAATGCAATGTATTGTTGTTGGTAGCCTGGGTGTTAGCCATTGTTCAAGCCCATACAACCGCTTAGCCACAGGAAGTTGTTTTCAGCATCCTGAACCTTTTGGGCCACCTCACTTGACTAAACCTATGGACCATTTTAAAACTGATCTGATTAATAATTGTCACATGTATTAGTATACAGTGAAAAGTATTGTTCCTTGCACGCTATACAGACAGAGCATACCGTTCATAGAGAAGGAAAGGAGGTGCAGAATATAGTGTTACAGTCATAGCTAGGGTGTAGAGAAAGATCAGCTTAATAGATGGTAGGTCCATTCAAAAGTCTGATGGCAGTAGGGAAGAAGCTGTTCTCGAGTCGGTTGTTCTATGATCTCAGACTTTTGTATCTTTTTCCCGACGGAAGAAGGTGGAAGAGAGAATGTCCGGGCTGTGTGGGGTCCTTGATTATGCTGGCTGCTTTTCTAAGGCAAGTCAAGAGAGTATGGATTCTTTTGGGACAATTCGGCCCCACATACCGTTCATAGAGTACATAGGGGAGAAGGAAAGGAGAAGGTGCAGAATGGAGTATTACAGTCGTAGTTTGGATGTAGAGAAAGATCAACTTAATGCGAGGTAGGTCCATTCAAAAGTCTGATGGCAGCAGGGAAGAAGCTGTTCTTGAGTCGGTTGGTACGAGACCTCAGACTTTATATCTTTTTCCCAATGGAAGATGATGGAAGAGAGAATGTCCGGGGTGCGTGGGGTCCTTGATTATGTTATTGATTTGATTGATTCTGATTTATTATCACATGTATTGGGATACAGTGAAAAGTATTGTTTCTTGTGCGCTACACAGACAAAGCATACCGTTCGTCGAACAGGAAAGAAGAGGGTGCAGAAAGCAAACAGAAATCTTTAGGGCCAATGCATATTAAAGAGTAATTCGTGTATATATTTATGCAGTGCCGTTCACGACTTCAGAACGTCCCAAGTCGCTTCATAGCCAATGAAGCAGGGCTTTGTCTTGAAGTGTAGACCAATTAAAAATAAACCATGTACAACAACCAAAATCCACGATTAAAAGTCATCATCCTCTCCCACTCAAATTCATGAGGGTATAAATGTACTGTGCCATTAAAGTACTTTAGTGGTTTTGTTAAATGAGCATTAGCAATGGTCCTGTGGTATCTGGTGTCGCAGCCTTGCATATAACCAAGCCTTGTACTGGAGTGTAATCTTTCTGCAATAATAATTGAGATCTGCAGTGTTATTTTCTCTGACTGACTCCACTGTTCTCCGGCCTCGGGCTGCGAATATTTTCCATTTGTTCATCATGCTCCTCAGCCTGGCTCCTTGTAATAAAGTATCGGCAGAAAAGGCTCTGAGCTTTATCGCAACATTTTTATTTTTTAAAAATGGGCTCGCTCTTGTCTTCTCCTCCCCACCATTCTGTTGTCGCTGTATGGCCATCAAAATCACTCCACTGCATCTGGTTATTTCATCTGATCGGCAATTAGGATTCTGCATCAATTAATCAATTGACAGTCAATGTACAGCATTGTTCACTTGAAGAAGGCAATTTTATGGTCGTGCAGCTTGTGGGAGAGGAACAAAGTGTGACGGAGATTTTATTTCTTTGCAAATTTTACTTGGGGCACATGGATATTAATGACCCACGAGATCATCCTTCATCAGCAGATTGGAATGCGGTTCCATCAGCTCGCAGCGCCAGGGACCCATATTCGATTCTGGCCTTGGTTCGTTGTCTATGTGGAGTTTGCACATCCTCCCTGTGTCTGCGTAGGTTTCCTCCGGGTGCTCCAGTTTCCTCCCACTGTCCGAAAGACGTGCTGGTTAGGTGCATTGGCCACGCTACATTGACCCTTAGTGTCCAAAGATGTGCAGGCTAGGCGGATTGGCCATGCTAAATTGCCCCTTAGTGCCCAATGGTGTGTAGGTTTGGGGAGAATTAGCGGGGTAAACATGTGGGGTTTCGGGAAAGGCCCTGGGTGGAATTCTCAGTCGGAGAGTTGGTGCAGACTCGATGGGCCAATTGGCCTCTTTCTGCATAGGGATTCTATGATTTTAGGATCAAGGAACCAGAACTGCGCATCCAAATGAAAAATTAGACTTACATTCACAACAATGAATATTTTTTGAAGTGTTGCACTATAGGGAACAATGATAGCCAATTTCCAGGTGGAAAGATCCCACAAACAGCAATGAGATTGACCAGACATCTGCTTTAACATTTCATCCAAAAGATGGCACGTCAGGCAGTGCAGCACTCTGTCAGTACAACACTCAAATTGGACTTGAACGTACAACCCTCTGTCTCAGAGGCGAGCGTGAAACCAGCCAAGTCACACCCTCATCTCCATTGCCAACTGGGCAATTTAGAGAACTCCTATCTACGTCCATCAACAGAAGACCTCCTCTTATCCCCACCTATCCCAAAGCAATCAGATGAGTCTCCCCCAGATCCACTCTGACAAGAACTTCCAACATCCAAATTCCAAACTCTACTTTCAGAGCACGTGATCCACTTAACAAATTACCAAGTGGGGATTTGCAATAAACATTTGTTTAAAAATATATTCGATTTATATCCTCAATCAAGGGAATTACAAGCCAACATAGTTATATGCAATACTGAGTCTCCTCACGGTGGCACAGTGGTTAACACAGGGCAAATGTGCAAACTCCACACAGTCACCGGAGATTGGAATTGAACCCGGGTCCCTGGCGCTGTGAGGCAGCAGTGCTAACCGCTGTGCCATCCTTTCCACCCCCAAGTTTGTCATTTTCTCTCTCTTTCTCTCTCCTTTCCCCAACTTGTGTTTCTCCATCGCACCCCGCCCTCCCCCTCCCCCTTCCCACCCTCCTCATCTAATTGCTCTCGAGACTTCAGAGTTTGGAGGTGATTTTTGTTAACTCCCGAGTTGCCACCCTTGCAACTGGCAATGGACAAGTTCAAGGGCAACTCGAGGGATGGGCAATAAATGCTGGCCAGCCACAAATTAATTAAAAAACAAAGCTGGAGAGGAAAAATGTGCAGGGTTACGGGGAGAATGTGGCAGAATGGTGTTGGTTCGGGGAACTGGTGCAGACATGATGAGCAAAATGGCCTCCTTTTGCACTATAACAATGCTATGGCTGTCCACACACCATCTTGAGCAGTCTTTCTATGATGCCGTGGTATCATAATGGGGTAAGTTGAAGAGGCTACGTCTATAAGAGCTATCTTGGCAGCTATCGTCGACATTATCGAGCTCTCACCTACCTGAGCTAACCAGCCCCACAACGTCAGAGTCTGATCTGCTTAACTCTCTGTTGGGAAGGACCTATTTTGTCCACTCCACACCCTCCCTCCCTCGCCCCCTACAAACCATAACTTCTGTGAGTGAAGGCAAACGTGGATGACATGTGAGAAACTTCAAACTCATCAGTAAACTTGATCCTTCAGACTGTTTAAGTTAACATCATCATTCACCAGCCAGAAGCCCATGCGGTCTCTCATTCTACTTAGATAGGATCCTACAAAGGTTACAGAGGGTCAAGTAATGCTTGTGGCAAACAAATCAGTAGAAGAGTTGGGAAATAAATATCAGTTTCTGCTTAAACTGTGAAGTACCTTTCTCTTTAATGAAATATAGCAGTGAGAGAGCATGGATACTCTATGGAGAAGTACTTGTTTGGCATACACATTTGACTGTTAGACATTATCTTGTTTTGCAAAATAGGCCACACTTGGCTTCACTATTAGGTACTATTATTAGGTGTAATATTATATATATTATAGAGAGAGAGAGAGAGAGAGAGAGAGGATAAAAATGAAATTGGATTCGACAGTTGGGACTTGAGGTATTGATTTGCTCCTTAAATGTGGGTTAGATGTGTGCAGGTGTCCACGAAATCAAGCACAGCTTGGGACGTTGCTTTTGAGAGGGGCAAAGTTTTCTCTCATTTAAAAATTAAGGGGAACCGACTTCATCAGTGCACCCCTGATGAAAATGATTGTTTCCCCGGTCCGAAGGGGGCTGCGCAATGATGCTGGCTGTGTAATCCAAACAGAAAAGTCTCTGCTGACTCTGTGGGGCCATCACGCAAACAAGCCTCCCCATCGCGCAAACCAGCCTCCCCATCGCGCTAACCAGCCTCCCCATCGCGCAAACAAGCCTCCCCATCGCGCTAACCAGCCTCCCCATCGCGCAAACAAGCCTCCCCATCGCGCTAACCAGCCTCCCCATCGCGCAAACAAGCCTCCCCATCGCGCTAACCAGCCTCCCCATCGCGCTAACCAGCCTCCCCATCGCGCTAACCAGCCTCCCCATCGCGCTAACCAGCCTCCCCATCGCGCTAACCAGCCTCCCCATCGCGCTAACCAGCCTCCCCATCGCGCTAACCAGCCTCCCCATCGCGCTAACCAGCCTCCCCATCGCGCTAACCAGCCTCCCCATCGCGCTAACCAGCCTCCCCATCGCGCTAACCAGCCTCCCCATCGCGCTAACCAGCCTCCCCATCGCGCTAACCAGCCTCCCCATCGCGCTAACCAGCCTCCCCATCGCGCTAACCAGCCTCCCCATCGCGCTAACCAGCCTCCCCATCGCGCTAACCAGCCTCCCCATCGCGCTAACCAGCCTCCCCATCGCGCTAACCAGCCTCCCCCTCACGCTAACCAGCCTCCCCATCACGCTAACCAGCCTCCCCATCACGCTAACCAGCCTCCCCATCGCGCTAACCAGCCTCCCCATCGCGCTAACCAGCCTCCCCATCACGCTAACCAGCCTCCCCCTCACGCTAACCAGCCTCCCCATCACGCGAACCAGCCTCCCCATCACGCGAACCAGCCTCCCCCTCATGCTAACCAGCCTCCCCATCACGCTAACCAGCCTCCCCATCACGCTAACCAGCCTCCCCATCACGCTAACCAGCCTCCCCATCACGCTAACCAGCCTCCCCATCACGCTAACCAGCCTCGCCATCACGCTAACCAGCCTCCCCCTCTCGCTAACCAGCCTCCCCCTCTCGCTAACCAGCCTCCCCCTCTCGCTAACCAGCCTCCCCCTCTCGCTAACCAGCCTCCCCCTCTCGCTAACCAGCCTCCCCCTCTCGCTAACCAGCCTCCCCCTCTCGCTAACCAGCCTCCCCCTCTCGCTAACCAGCCTCCCCCTCTCGCTAACCAGCCTCCCCCTCACGCTAACCAGCCTCCCCATCACGCTAACCAGCCTCCCCATCACGCTAACCAGCCTCCCCATCACGCTAACCAGCCTCGCCATCACGCTAACCAGCCTCGCCATCACGCTAACCAGCCTCCCATCCATTGACTCTGTCTACACTTCCCGCTGCCTCGGCAAAGCAGCCAGTATAATTAAGGACCCCACACACCACGGACATTCTCTCTTCCACCTTTTTGTGTCGGGAAAAAGATACAAAAGTCTGAGGTCACGGATCAACCAACTAAAGAACAGCTTCTTCCCTGCTGCCATCAGACTTTTGAATGGACCTACCTTGCACTAAGTTGATCTTTCTCTACACCCTAGCTATGACTGTAACACTACATTCTGCACTCTCTCATTTCCTTCTCTATCAACGGTATGCTTTGTCTGTATAGCAAGAAACAATACTTTTCACTGTATACTAACACATCTGACAATAATAAATCAAATCAAATCAATCAAATCAAATGATATCCTTGTGACTCCCTGTTTGCCCACCTGAAGCTTGTGTTGAAGAGCTTATAATGAATGAGCAGTGCATGCTCAGAATTGTCAGGGACGTCCAGCTGCCTTGGAACACTCAGTCTCTTCAGGATTATGGTGGGGTGTTGGGTTTTCAACAAAAAAAATATACGGTCTAAAGTTTAGCTTATTTTCATCATCTTGCATTGGTGAGGAACACAGAGGGAAGACAGACACACGGCATTTGAAGCATTTCTCTCCATCCTCTGGCCCAGCTGTCCTTTTTAAATAAATAAATCTTTTGCTTCCCTTTCCTCCCTGTCTTGTGGGCACTCTTTTCTGTCTATGAATGGTTTGCCACGGTCGGTCATAGTGACAGTTGATAAACATCTAGACAAGTAAGTTCTGGTCTGCTTCAAGAGTAGGGGAAGTACTTACTGTGCCGCACCACTGTCTGTGACCTGTAGTAGTTGGACCACACAGTTACAAATATTCAAGAGGATAATTAATGGGTGCATTGGAGTAATTATAAAGTAGTGAGTTAATCAAGGGATTTGGGTGACGCTGCTTGTCACAAGACTGGAGGAGGGAAGGTTAATGGCCATCACTGTTAATAGGAGAGGCTGTGTGCTACTAGGCTCAAATTGCTCCAGTATGTCTGGCATTTATAATTTAAACCGAGAGACTTGTTTGGATAGTTTTCTTCAGTTTTTGACCCATCCCTTTGTGGGCGTAAACAGCAATTAGCAATGCCCAATGTCAGCCACACCCAATGGTTGGTTGCGATCCCAGTTTTTTTTTATTCATTTGTGGGACATGGGCACCACTTGCTAGGCCCATCACTAGTTGCCCTTGACAAGGTGGCTTCTTGAAATACTCATATACAGCTGAGTGGCTTGCTAGGCAATTTCAGAGGGCAGTTGAGAGTCAACCACATTGCTGTGGCTCTGGAGTCACGTGTAGGCCAGACCAGGTAAGGACAGCAGATTTCCTTCTCTAAAGGACATTAGTGAACCAGATGGGGTTTTTCGACGATCAGCAATGATTTCATCGTCATCAGTAGATTCTTAATTCCAGATTTTCTTTATTGAATTCAAATTCCACCATTTGTCGTGGCGGGATTCGAACCCGGGTCCCCAGAACATTAGCTGAATTTCACCAGAACTAGGGGTCATAAAGTTTAAAGTTTATTTATTAGTCACAAGTAAGGCTGACATTAACACTGCAAGGAAGTTACTGTGAAATTCCCCCAGTCGCCACACTCTGGCGTCTGTTCGAGTCAATGCACCTAACCAGCACGTCTTTCAGGTTGTGGGAGGAAACTGGAACACTCGGAGGAAACCTGCGTAGGGAGAACGTGCAAACTCCACACAGACAGTGACCCAAGCCAAGAATCGAACCTGGGTCCCTGGCGCTGTGAGGCAGCAGTGCTAACCACTGTGCCACTGCATTTGAGGATAAGGGGTAAACCTTTCGAACTGATTTGATTAGCGACCTCCAGACAACTGAAGATGTAACAGAGAGAGAGAGGGAAAAAAAGTGTGACCTTCTGAACTATCTTACACTCACTCCGTGAACCAGAACCTGAGAGAGGTAGCTCCTTCCGATTCAGTTTCAGTACCGCTGCAATAAATCCAAACTCAGCACCAGCAAGCTCTTCAACTGCACCTGGGCCCTACAATGTTGAATGGAGAGCATGTGGATCCAGGTGACAACCACAAGTGCTCATCCCAGAAAACACACAAACCACTTGGAACAGCAAACAGATTCAACAGAGTTCTGCTTATGCCACAGACGAACATCACACCGCAGAGGGCTGAAGGGACAGAGTCATTAAGTATGTTCTAGGCTGAGATAGACAGATTTTCAATCAGTAAGGGAACCATTGAGTTACGGAGATAAGGCGGGAGAGTGGAGTTGAGGATTATCATTTCAGATTGGTCACGATCTCATTGAATGGCAGAGCAGACTCGATGGGCCAAATGGCCTACTTCTGCTCTTATGTCTTATGGTGTTGTTAGTTATTAAGATTCCACCACCTCAAACATTCATTCCCTCCACTGTGGCTGCAGTTGGAAATATCTTTAGCATGCACTGCAGCAACTCGCCAAGGTTTCTTCAACAGCACCTCCTAATTCCATGACTTCTGCCACCTAGAAGGGTGAGGGGCAGCAGGTGCGTGAGCATCTCCTCCAAGTTTCCCTAGCACCATCCTGACTTGGACATATGTTGCCATCATTCCTTCATCGTTGCTGGCTCAAACTCCGTCCTGTGGACCACAAGTTCAAGATGGTGACCCATCCACCACCTTCCCAAGGGAAGTAAGGATCGGCAATAAATGCTGGCTGCCTGACACGCACATTCCGAGGCTGAATTTTTTTCTAAACTCGGAAACTGCTCCCTCAATGTGTCTGCTAGATGAATCAATAACAAAACCATCAAAACCAGAAAGACCCTGGTTATGCGGAGCTGAAGGACAATGAAGAAAGGCAACACAAACCATAATCTACATTGAACACTAATGGAGAATCCACATGGGAGATATTATGTGAGGTGGTGACTGGGCCCAGCTGTAACAGCCTGCCCCTGGACACCAGCACGATCGAACCATAGAATCCCTCTAGTGCCAAAAGAGGCCTTTCGGCCTATGGAGTCTGCACCAAGTCTCTGAAAGAGCATCCCAACTAGGACCTCCACTCCACCCTATACCCATAACCCCGCACATTTACATGGCTAATCTACCTAAGCTACACATCTATCGAATTACGAGTGTAGGAAGAGGGAGAGGCCATTCAGCCCCTTGAGCCGGATCCATCAGTCAGTTAGATCATGGCTGATCGCCATCTCCAACCCATGGATTTGAGTTCATTACCCAATTTCCTTACCAACAATCTGTCAATCTCGGTTTGGAAAATTTCAATTAACCTGAAGCCTCAGCAATGTTTTGGGGCTAATGGTTTTAAAGTTTATTTATTACTGTCACAAGTAGACTTACATTAACACTGCCATGAAGTTGCTGTGAAAATCCCCTAGTCGCCACACTCCAGCGCCTGTTTGGGTACATTGAGGGAGAATTTAGCACGGCCAATGCACCCTAACCAGCACGTCTTTCGGGCTATAGGAGGAAATTGGAGCATCCGGAGGAAACGCACGCAGACACGGGAGAACGTGCAGACACCACACAGTCAGTGACCCAAGCCGGGAGTCGAACCGGGTCCCTGGCGCTGCGAGGCAGCAGTGCTAACCACTGTGCCACCCTGCTTATCTTAGAATCAAAGAATCCTATAGTGCACAAGGAGGCCATTCGGCCCATTGAGCCTACACTGACCACAATCCCACCCAGATCCTATCCCCATAACCCCATGCATTTACCCTAAATAGTCCCTCAGACACTAAGGGGCAATTTAGCATGGCCAATCAACCTAACCCCCACATCTTTGGGCTGTGGGAGAAAACCAGAGCACCCTGAGGAAACCCATGGCAGACATGGGGAGAACGTGCTAACCACTGTGCCACCGTGCCGTGCCGTGCTACTTGACCAGGAGTAGGTTGGTCTGAAACGTGAAATTGTATCTCAGACGCAAATCCAGTTAAGAGAAAGAGGGAAAGGGGATACGTGGAGAGAGTTGTAGGAAGGAAGAAAAAAAGAAAGGGCATAGAAAGCAAAGGAAAAATAAGCAAATCATTCTGGTAAATGCAGTGAAATGAAAGAACCAGGTCAGCTGATCACTTTTGTGCAACATTGCCAAACCCTGTACCTGTGAAATGTGGTTTAAGATTGAGTCCTTCATCATTCACACAATTCACACACTGATTCACAAAGGGAGGTTTTTTTGTGGAACATGTCCATAAATATGGTTTTATTGGAAGTGTTTCTTGTTGCGTTAGTTATGCTCTGTTGCTCAATCAGCATCATCATCTTTCTGTTTTAACCAAAATGCGCTAATGCAGGGCAGCAGACTCGCGAAACCAGGCCATATGGTGCAAACAGGTTAGAAATGCCCCTGACAAAGTAATGATCACACTGCTCTGAAACACACGGTAACAATAGAAAAATAAAATTCTCCGATTTAAACACATTGGCTACCAGTACAGATATGCATTGGTCAATAGCATTGTGAATCCCGAACCATAGAATCCCTACAGTGAAGGAGGAGGCCATTCGGCCCATTGGGTCTGCACCCAACCTCCGAAAGAGCACCCCACCCAGACCCACTCCCTCCTATCCCCGGGACACCACACATTCACCCAGCTAACCCCCCCTAACCTACACATCTTGGGAAACTAAAGAGCAATTTGGCGTGGCCAATCCACCGAACTCGCATATCTTGTGGGAGGAAACCGGAGCACCCGGAGGAATCCCACGCAGACACGGGGAGAACGTGCAAACTCCACACAGACAGTGACCCAAACCAGGAATCGAATCCGGGTCTCTGGCACTGTGAGGCATCAGTGCTAACCACCATGCCACTGTGCTCCCCATCAGATTCTTTTGTCAATCATCTCAAAGCTATGGATACCAACCCCTCTGTCACTGGAAACAGTTTCTGCCAAAGCCTTCATGGTTTTTGGCGACCAAATGACTTGTATTACTCATAAGCCTAACTGATGCTGTTATTTGGGATGTGCACCTTCAGTGGGCTCTCCCAAACAGCTGAGTGACACCATTAATATAGAATCATAGAATCCTACAATGCAGAAGGAGGCCATTCGGCCCATCGAGTCTGCACCGATCACAATGCCACCCAGCCTATCCCCGTAACCCCATGCATTTACCCTGCTAACCCCCCTGACGCTAAGGGGCAATTTAGCATGGCCAATCCATCTAACCCGCACATCTTTGGAGCGTGGGAGGAAACCGGAGCACCCGGAGGAAACCCACACAGACATAGGGAGAACGTGCAAACTCCACACAGACAGTGACCCCAAGCCGGGAATCGAACCCGGGTCCCTGGCGCTGTGAGGCAGCAGTGCTAATCAATGTGCCACCCTGCTGCCCATATATTTAATATTTTTCTGATGTCCAACCATTAAAATTAATTTCCCGACACTGGCCCTTCTCCCTTTGTTTCCTTCCTTTTGACCCCTTTGTCTTTACCTTTCGAATGTCAACATTCAAACATAAAGGTCGTCTCAGTAATGGTGACCATGAAACCATCATCGATTGTCGTAAAAACCCATCTGGTTCACTAATGCCCTTCAGCGAAGGAAATCTGCTGTCCTTACCTGGCCTGGCCTACACGTGACTCCAGACCCACAGCAATGTGGTTGACTCTTAAATGCCCCCTGAAGAGGCCGAAGGAGACACTCAGTTCAGGGCAGTTAAGAGATGGGCAACAAATGCTGGCCCAGCCAGCGACGCCCGCATTCCCCGAGTGAATAATAAAGAAAATTCCCAAGGCACTGTTTGGGAAAGGACGGGGAGTTCTGCTGTCGCCCTAGCCAACATCACCTCTGACCCAAATCATTCTGAAGCGACAGCTTAACTAATCGTTCAGCTCATACTGCTGTTTGTGCAACAACACAAAACGCAAAACAGCTACGGTGTTTACCCACACGACCGCCAGCTCACTCAGAAAGTAATACACTTCAGCTCAACCAGACATTAAAAATTTAAGGACTGTTACATTTTTATTGATTCCTGCCCTGATGGGATTAATCACATTCAAGATTTCCACCCGAAAACTCCACAGTCTGCACTCTGCCTCTATCCCCCCCCCCACCCCCCACCCACCCCGCCCCCCTCCCACCCCCCACCCCACCGCCACTCCCCCCACAACCTAATGTAACTGCTTTTCTTTCTGTAAGATAGGACATCACTGTAACGTTACAAACTCATTCCTCAACCATGAGTGATGGTGCTCCATCGAAGGCATTTTTCTGGTCCCAATAGAGCTCGAATTACAAATCTGCACAGAGTGGTTAATCATCTATGTCTATATTTATATCCAATATAAGCCTTCAAGCCTGCACTTAATCAGACATTCTTCTGCATCTTTTATTTTAATTAAACGGAATTAATCAGCATAGCAACAACCACTTTTCGGTGACAAGAGGCAACTCATCTTTCACCCACTCGCAGACACACTGAGAACGAAGTAACAAGGCCTTAGTGGGGTGGGGTGGGGTGTTGCAGGGGGGATGGGGGGAGGCATTAGGAGGGATGGGGTGAAGTGAAGAAACAGAAGCACAGTGCCATCTGACTAGTCACTAGGATGGCACGGTGGCACAGTGGTTAGCACTGCTGCCAGGGACCCGGGTTCGATTCCCGGCTTGGGTCACTGTCTGTGCGGAGTCTGCACATTCTCCCCATGTCTGCGTGGGTTTCCTCTGGGCGCTCCGGTTTCTTCCCACAGTCCAGAGGTTGTGCTGGTTAGGTGTATTGGCCATGCTAAATTCTCTCTCAGTGTAACCCGAACAGGCGCCGGAGTGTGGCAACTAAGGGAATTTCACAGTAACTTCATTGCAGTGTTAATGTAAACCTACTTGTAACTAATAAATAAACAAACTTTAAAAACTTTAATGTAAGCCTGCTTGTAACCCTAACAAATAAACTTTAAAAAGAAAAAGTTACAAAGCCAGAGCCCCAAGCAATTAATCCACCTCACAACCTGAGCCACACCAATATAAGGAAGACAAAAAGAAACCAGATAAATAAACACTGCCGCAGGCTCCAACACTGCATGAATTTGAAAGTTTAGATTTCGAAATAATTTCTGATCTCATTTCACATGAACTAATAAAGATAGGTGTAAGATATCAGACACTTCAGGAGGATACACCAGCTGGGCCTACTCTTCTTGTGATAAAGTCTCTTATGAATATATTCAACTCTTATGATAATGATATCCAATTTTACCCCTCTACCACTGTGCATTACACGACTGCTTAACCAAGGAGCAAGACATTTCTTCAAGTTGCAATCAAGACCAGAACTTGGATGCTTCAGTATCTGACTTTTCCTCTAGCAAATCCTTCAGATGGTGCCAGAAATTCATGCCTTGTTTGACCCCCCAGCCCAGTGCCAAACCTCACTACCCAACCTCCACATCCTCCTTGACTCTGTCTGGAATGTGCAGTTTCAAGTCGCAATAAGGCGGACAGTCCGATTACAGTACCGCAGTGCTGCAGTAAGAGGGATGCCATCTTCAGGACCCATCTGCACTCTCAAATGGATGGAGAAGATCCCACGGTCAATATTTATCTCTGAACCAATGTTGCTGAACACACCTTATCGGATCAAAAGACACTTTTGCTTATGAGATCTTGCTGTGTGGAAATTGGAAACCATATTGCCTACGTTGTAACAGTGACAGGACTTCAGAAAGTACTTTGCAAGTTGCAAATGTTTCGGTAACATGCAATTTCACTGTCACTCAAATATTTACCCATGGCATTTTCTCACCTCTAGACTTGATTGCTTCAATACTCTTCATGTCAGCCCTCTTCATGCTTCCCTCCACTAATTGCAATTCATCCCAAGATCCTGCTTCTTACATCCATTGATAATTCTCCATCGCTCCTGCATTCAAAGTACTACTCCACAAGGCTTCAATTTCAAAATCCATTATCTTTCACCTAGAAATCCCTCCCTGACTCAAACCCTGCCTGACTTCTACAAACTTCCTCCAGCCCCATGTCCCTGCCCGCGGTCCTCTCTTCCAACTCTGGCCTCCTTTGGATGCATCCTCACTCCATGTTGCCAAAATGGCAGAGCCAACAGCCACTTCAACCAAGCATTCCATCTAGATCCCACTTCACCTTTCCTTTAAAAGCCTCACAACCATTTGACCCCAAAGGAATATTGGTCTTCATCTCAACTGGGGTGGAAGTTATGCAAAGGCTAAATCCCAACTGGGTTAGAGCATTCAGACTGTACCTGAGCAAGGTAATATTGGCCATGGAACGGGTGCACTGCAGATTCACCAGGATGATGCCAGAGCTAAAAGGGTTAAATGAAGCAGTTGCACAGTCTAGGGTTGTATTCTCTTGAGTATCAACCATGAAGGGGTGATTTAATTGAGGGGATTAAGATTATTATAGGGTCGATAGGAACTACCTTCTCTGGTAGGGCAGTCCAGAATCAGGGAGCATGCCAGAAGTGGAGCTAGGCCTTTCAGGGTTGGAACAGACTCAATGGGCTGAATGGCCTACTTTTATTCCTACATCCTCAATCTTGGTTTCAGTCACCATTCTTCATACTTTCCCCGCTCCTGCTGGGCGACAGGTCGTTTTCATCTTGTGGAGTGCTATATTAAAAGCATTATACATGTTCAGGCCAAAGATATGTGGGTTAGGTGGATTGGCCATGCTAAATTGCCCATTCGTGTCAGGGGGATTCTAAAAGGTAAATATGTGGATTATCAGAGCAAATACATGGGGTTACGGGGATAGGGCCTGGGTGGGATTGTTGTCGGTGCAGGCTCGCTGGGCCGAATGGCCCCCTCCGACACTGTAGGGATTCTATAATTCTAGTGTCATTCGAATCACATCTTTCCTCCTCCCTCTCCCTACATTCCCTTTCACACAAGGCATGATAGCTCCTTTGGTAAAGCTCAGACAAGTGCCTGACAAATGAGAGGGGGGAGGCATTTAGGAGCATCTGAAGGAAAAAAAAGCACAATCGGAAGGCTGGTAAATTAAAAGGAAGCCTACTCGATGCATTTGGCAAATTACATAGCAGCAAAATAGATATTTACACCCACAGAATGCACCAGAAAAATATATGGAAATTAGGAATTTTTTTTGTTTGAGAAACGGAATATGCAATTCAAAAATTCTAATGTACAACATGTTGACACTCAGGAAAACATTAAGAAATTATGTGTTATTCAAAAAAAAAGAATTGCAGGGAGTGTTTTGACAAAATGTATTTAAGTATAAAGACCCACTTATTTCCATGTTCAGCACTTATAAACGTACAATGCTGGGTTCTTTTTTTCAACAATCAATGTTTCAAATTTTCAGCTGAAAATGCGTACTTAGAAACTTGCCGGAGCGGTAATAGGATAGTTATTTCAGTAGCTCACAAGAAATAATTTCACTATTTTCTCGACTGCAGTGCTGAACAGCATTTCAGCTGAGGATTTGAACTACAGGATACCTCAATAAGAGCCAAAAACATGTCTCAAAGAGGCACATGACACCGCACGCAAGGTCTCAATGAAGCACAAAATATAATTGGTTCAATTCTGGTTTTCAATTTTGTTCCGATTTATACATGCTTTTTAAATTGTTCAAGAACTGAGCCAGCCCATGTCACGTGCATCTTTTGTCTTTGATCTCAAACCCATAAAGCCTACATCCATCATGAGTGCTACTCACCAAGTGGATGCTCCGGTCTCTGCATGGGTTTCCTCCGGGTGCTCTGGTTTCCTCCCATGTTCCAAAGGTGTTCAGGTTAGGTTGATTGGCCATGCTAAATTGCCCCTTAGTGTTATTAATTGCACTAACTACCCTGTGGTGGTGAGTTCCACTGTCAGGAGGATTAACAGGGTAAATACATGGGGGTGACAGAGATAGGGTCTGGGTGGGATTGCTGGCGGTGCAGGCTTGATGGGCCGAATGGCCTCCTTCTACACCGTAAATTTTAAGTTTAAAGTTTATTTATCAGTATCACAAGTAGGCTTACACTAACACTGCAATGAAGTTACTATGAAAATCACCGAGTTACCACACTCCGGCACCTGTTCGGCTGCACGGAGGGAGAAGTTAGCATGGCCAATGCACCTAACCAGCACGTCTTTCAGACTTCAATGGTCACGAACTTACCAGCCAAATCTCCGTTCACTGCGACGGGATGGGAAAATCCTGTCGGCGTGAATAGTGGTAAGATTCCAGCCAATTATTCTATATACCAACACACTCAACACATCCAAGGCCCCTGCTCTCTTCATTCAACTCCCCACTGATCTTAATCTTCGTGTCAACATTCCATTGGTTCTCCCAAGGTTTTCTCTCACCCTTTCCGATATCCACATGGCAATCACAGGCGTAAGGTAGCTTAACTCTTCCCTGTTGATGCGCTATCAATTAGGCAAAAGACTACTTGTGTGCCAATACAACTGTAGGCTTTTATTCATTACAGAACCAGGAGCACATCCCAACAGATGACCGACCCGAACTGAACAAGGGGGAGGAAACAGCCACCTTTATACTAGGTGACAAGGGGAGGAGCCGAGCCGGCAGGGGATGTGTCCAGGCATAACAAACACACAACGGTGGTCCAGGCAGGACAAAGGCACAACTGAAGTCCACCACACCTGTATTGACTGGCAGCAGAGGAAGGCAATCCTCTGCTGGGTATATAAAAATGCTGCAGGGTGTTCAATTTTTGTGGGGAGGGGAGAGGTGGGAATGGAGGATAGGGAAAAGGGACGAGACAAATTTCCTTTGCTTCCTATTCATGTGTTTTCCAGTCTTCGTTGCATTATCTCAGGATGTTTCCTTTTAAACACCCCCACACTCCTGCTATTGGGTACCTAACACATCCATCTCCACAGTATCTCAACCATCCAATTGGAAGACCGACTGGATTATTCTTTGATCATCAGAGAAAACAACCTTTCTCCCGTTTTTCAATATTTTCATAACTAATGAACAGAAGTGTTTTAAATATACTTTTTAGAAGCCCCAATGATTTTACTCCTCAAGTTGCCCAGCGGTGTCCTGGAGATTAACCTGCAATTCCTGGCAATAAAATAAAGAGTTGACATTGCTGTTCGATGCCAACTATTTTGCTACACAGTTAAAAGTCACTCGGGGTGATCATTCTTCCTTATGGAGATGCATCGTCCACTGCTTGGCATCTCGCCCACAGAAAATCAAGAACTTCCTATATGGAGTGACACCAGAACAGGCTAATGTTCCATCAGTCCACATCACAGCATCAACAATTTGTTGGTTTGCACTGCTGAGCGGTTTAACATTTTACTCGATTTTAAAATTCCCTTCCTCATTTCCAAAGTCCTCTCAGGTCTCACCCCTTGCTCCCTCTGTAACCAGCCTGAGAACACTTGAGATCTCAACCATTTCTGGCCATTTGTGCATCCCCAGTTTTCATCAACCCACTATTCACAGCTTTGCCTTTAGCTGCCTGCATCCTAAGCTCTGTGATTCCCTCCCTAAATTTCCCCACCGACCTCTCCCCCTTTAAGACGTCCCTTCAAACTTGCTGATATCATTTTGATTTGAAAGGAGTTATTATCATCACATGTATTGGGACACAGTGAAAAGTATTGTTTCTTGCGCGCTATATAGACGAAACATACCATTCATAGAGTACATGGGGGAAAAGGAAAAGAGAGGTTGCAAAATGTAGTGTTGCAGTTACAGATATGGTGTAGAGAAAGATCAGCTTAATATATGGTAGGTCCTTCCAAAAGTCTGATGGCAGCAGGGAAGAAACTGTTCTTGAGTCAGTTGGTACGTGTTCTCAGATGATTGTATCTTTTTCCCGATAGAAGGAGGTGGAAGAGAGAATGCCCGGGATGCGTGGGGTCCTTGATTATGCTGGCTGCTTTTCCGAGGGAGTGGGAAGTGTAGACGGAGTCAATGGATGGGAGGCCGATTTACGTGATGGACTGGGCTACGTTCATGACCCTTTGTAGTTTCTGGCTGAGTAGGCAATTGCATGAAAGATGCTGTGAGGTTATCCGCTTTGGTAGCCAAAACAGGAAGTTTCTTGCGGTCTTGGTCAGAGCACCATCTGGCTTCTTCTGGTCACCTGTCCTGATCTCCTCCCCCTCCCCACCCCCCCTTACATGGCGCTGTGTAAAATCTTGATTTATAATCTTCCTGTCAAAAACCTTGAGACATTTACTATATTATAGGTGCTATATAACCGCGAATTGCTGTTATTGACTGGAAATCTGCCTGTCCATCTCAAGATTTTCAATCACAAGAGAAGTAATAACAGCCTCAGCGAGTTTTAGCTTCCGTATGTTGGATGTTGAAAATTGCACGAAGCTTGGTTCACACGAGGGTTCATTTGGGCAGCAAGTCATCTGTGACACATTTACATGGTGAGTCTTATTGATTTATTTTCTTAAACTGAACACGTCTAAGGTCATCCTGTTCACTGGAGTCGAACACCAAAAGAAAACATTGCCAACAGCACCTAATAAAGTTTTCCATTCCATTTAAGATTAAGTTAATGTTTTTTTCTCTAAGGAATCGTTATATTTATTCCTAACCAAAATATAAAATTATTTGCTTCTTTTAGTAATTTATTGTTGAACAATATAAAGTCAACCTTGTGTGTGTATTTTTGTTTCAACGTAGTATTTGAAGCAAAGACCATTTGGTTCAGCAGGTTTAGTGTTGTATTTATCCATACATGTCTCCCTCCCACCTTAACTCTCACTGCATCAAATTGATAGTTCATTAAGTGGCCATGTTTTGGTGCAAGAATCTATTGGCTATCAGCAAGGTTCACAGCCAATACAGAACTTCAAAGTCAACCGTGATTCTACCTTCATAGGTAAAAGCAGCAGAACAATAGTCTACTCCGCATGGCAAATATCCAAAATTAACTGACTTGAGCCCCATTTAATTTGATTTGAATTGTCACATGTACTGAGATACAGTGAAAAGTATTGTTTCTTGTGCACCACACAGACAAAACATACCGTTCATAGAGTACATAGGGGAAAAGGAAAAGGATAGGGTGCAGAATATAGTGTTGCAGCTACAGATAGGGTGAAGAGAAAGATCAGCTTAATATATGATATTACGAAGCTGTTTTTGATACATGTTTTCAGGTGGAAGAGAATATGGGTCCTTGATTATGCTGACTGCTTTCCCACGGCAGCGGGAAGTGTAGATTGAGTCAGCGGATGGGAGCTGGTTTGCGTGATGGACTGGGCTATGTTCACAACCTTTTGCAGTTTCTTGAGGTCTTGGTCAGAACAGGAGTCATACCAAGCTGTAATATATCGAGAAATGATGCTTTCTATGGTGCATGTGTAAACATTGGTGTGAGTCATAGTGGACATGCCAAATTTCCTTAGTCTTCTGAGAAAGTAGAGGCGTTGGTGAGCTTTCTTAACTATAGCGTCGGCGTGGGTGAACCAGGAAAGGTTGTTGGTGATCTGAACACCTAGAAACTTGAAGCTCTCGACCACCTCCACTTCATCACCGTTGATGTAGACAGGGGCATGTCTACCACCATGTTTCCTGAAGTCGATGACAATCTCCCTCGCTTTACTGACATTGAGGGAGAGATTATTGTCATTGCACCATTTCACCAGGTTCTCGATCTCTTTCCTGTACTCTGTCTCATTGTTATTTGAGATCTGACCCACTACAGTGGTGTCATCAGCAAACGTGAAAATGGAGTTGGAGTAGAATTTGGCCACAAGTCTTAAGTATATCAAGAGTATAGTAAGGGGTTGAGGACACAGTCTTGTGAGGCACGGGTATCGTGGAGGAGGTGTCATTACCTATCCTTACTGACTGTGATCTATGGGTTAGAAAGTCGTAAAGGGAGAAGCAGAGTCGTAGGCCACGGTGTTCAGAGATGAGTTTTGTTGGAATTATGGGATGGGATTTTACGGCCTCACTCAACCCGAGACCAGAAAGCCCTCCCTGAGGTCAATGGAGATTTCCATTGTCCGCCCCTTGCCTGCTCCGATTACTTGGCGGGCAGAGCGGTAGAATTCTGGCGATGGTTTTGAAGGCTGAGCTGTAGTCAATAAATAGGAGTCTGACATAAGTGTCCTTGTTATCCAGATGTTCCAGGGTTAGGTGTAGGGCCAACTCTGTTAACTCTGGTTGGACATGTTTGTGGAGCTGAAATCACATGACCGCCAACTCCAACCACTCCACTGCCCACACATCTGTCAGTGGTCACCCGATAAACACATCCCTGTGGTTTTAAAGTTTAAACTTTAAACATTAAAACTTTAAAAAACTTTTTGAACAGATTCCTGTGGTGTTCCGTCTCCTTGTGCAAATTGAAAAGTGACGAGACTTGCCTCGATGGAAACTTTCAGAGGCCAGAGTTCCTCCATCAGGTCCCCTTTATTTATCAACTTATCTCCACTCTGAGGAGTTACAAAGTCAGAATCCAGAGTGTCAGTAACCCTGACACTCCTCAATATCTACACAGGCAAGACTCCCTGTTTGGGCAGGCAATCATTACCTCAATTAGGGAGCTCATACTCCAAGAAGCCCACTTCATGGACCTCACTGAGGTCATTACACTTGGTTGTAGGCAAGGCACCTCTCCCGCAGCAACACTGCCCCCCCCACCCCCCCACCCCACCCCCGCTACTCTTCCATCATTTGTGTAACCAGCCAATCAAAGTGTTCAAAGGAAATGGGAAAAAAATTAACATCCCTATTATTTCTCTCCTGGGTTGCAAGTTGCAACAGTGTCTTGGAGATGATCTGTAATTGCTAGAGACCCCAAGACAACCGTAGACTGTTGGCAGCCTTGCCTGCACTACTGCCTTAGCATAAATGATGCAAGCACAGATCAGAGTTAACTTTCCCAGTCCCTAATTCAGCCCACCATTATGCAATTCACTCATTGACTATGCTGATCTGCGCAATTTCTGCAACTTCTCTCACACGCCATCTGACGCTGTGAAAACAAGCGCATGGCTTACCAAACTTTCATTTTTGTCCATTTTCCGGAAACGGGCGCTGCAAGCAAGGCTGACATTTATTGCCCATCCCCAAAATCGTGGCCAGTTCAGAATCAGTTTTAGCACAATTTTCAACATTAGCCACAGAATTCTCAAATTGCACTCACCGACTGACTAATCCCTCCTAAATATAAACAGTAGGCGCTTCGGATCAAAGATACAAATTTTAAGATCAAACCCATTGTGGTCGAAGCAAAGCTGGGGATTGGAATTGGATATGTTTTCAAAGCAACGTATAGCTTACAGCTATTAAAATAAACACTGGATAAAGAGGCAAAGAGCGCACCCACACACACACGCACACACGCACACACACATGCACACACACATGCACACACAGACAAAAGTAGACCTTTAATTTTTCCCTTATCAACACTGGAAATTTCCAGTGGCCCTCGTGGACAGTCAGAGGTCAGTTCGCACTCCCTCAGAAAACAATGTCAGCTTTAACTTGCTGTTTCCTTCTTGTTCATAAGTCGACCTATGTTTTCTTTAGGTAGATAAACCAAGTGCTCAGCAGAGATTACGAACCACTGATGTGACCCAGATGGCCCCTTTGGCCCCCTCTCTTGTATCAATCATACACAGCAAGACTGCAAATTACCAGGGACTTTATCCTGAAAGTCTACATTTCATAAGAGGGGTATAACTGTCAATATGTTTGGAATTTACATGTTCCAAAGCAGACAATGAATAAATCACAGCTACTACACCCCTTTACTTTATTTTTTCAAATTCCAATGTCCATTCCTTTTCTGCTGAAGGTAGCGACTTGAACAATAAAAATAAAGTAATAAAAATGGATGAATAAGTTAAAAAGAAGAAATGAAATAAAATAGATAGGGTGAAGGTGGAGGGGAGAGTTCATGCCCTGAAGTTGTTGAACTCAACGTTCAGTCCGGAAGGCTGTAAGGTGCCTCATTAGAAAATGAGGTGATGTTCCTCCAGTTTACGTTGGGCTTCACTCTCCATTGCAAAAGGCCAAGAACGGACATGTGGACAAGATTTGCAGTTAACTATTCAGAACAGGAACCCAGGACAATCTCCTTCCAATCTGCCCTCCCAAGTGTAGGAAGAACAAGAACAAGGTAAATTATGACGAATCAACATTGCCTTGGCTAAAATCAGCTAAATTTGGTTCACTCCAGGGAGCAAACTTGGCACACTGCTGTCAAGTAAGTAGGGCTAAGCCATCTCAAGTCTGGATGACTCTTCATCAGAGCTCTGACAAAGAGTCATTCAGACTCAAAACATTGGCTCTGTTCTCTCTCCACAGATACTGTGAGATCTGCTGAGATTTTCCAGCACTTTCTGCTTGTGTTTCAGATTCCAGCATCCACAGTACTTTGCTTTTACCTTGGGGCTAAACATCTCATCGGGCAGTCCATTTATTCACCGAGATAAAGGGTTGCCATGGGGATGACAGAGCCAGCACCCCAAGGATACACTGCAACTCATTGTGAACTAAAATTGCTCTCCAGAAATAAAGAGACAGAAAGCATCACCATGTTTACCCATTCCTGTTTTAAACAAATGGAACAATGGGTCCCACCAATGGATTAATAATAGGTTAAAGCACCTCTTCATTGCTATGGAAATCAGGCCCATTGGATCCCAGTGCCCTGAACTCACTGATCTTAAGAGTGGGAGCTGCAGGAGTTGACTTCAAGTGACCCCCAACAAGGAAGCAAAATCAAAGGAGGAAACACAGAGAAAGGGAGAGAAAGACAGGAGGGGGGGGTGGGGGGTGAAAGAGGGAGCGCCAGAGAGAGAGAGGGGGAGATAGGAGAAAGAGGGAGTGAAAGAGAGACAGAGGGAGGGAGTGTGAGAGGTGGAGGGAGGGAGAGTGAGAGACGGGGGGAGAGAGAGTGAGAGACGGAGGGAGAGAGAGAGACGGAGAGATGGAGGGAGGGAGTGAGAGAGACATGGGAGAATGTGAGAGAGACATGGGAAGGAGTGAGAGAGACGGAGAGAGGGAGAGACGCAGGGAAGGAGGGAGAGTGAGAGAGTGAGAGTGAGAGAGACAGGGAGGAAGACAGAGACAGAGACAAGGACAGAGAGAGAGAGATAGAGGGAGGGGGATAGAGAGATGGAGGGAGACATAAGTTTACGAAGGGAGAAAACTTGGGGGAGTAACTGCACACTTTTATACACACACACACACGCACCATATTATATGACACCTGTCACGTATGTTATAAGGCTCGGATCAGCTCAACAAATATCATGTGAACAGATTTGGAACCCAGCCGGGGCGATGGTTCATCAGTATCAGTTAACATGAATTCAATCCACTTTATTCGTGTAAACGGAGGCAAACATCTACTCACTGCCTTTCAGCGCTGAGGAGGTGACTTCAATTTCTCCCGCGATGGGCTGAAAGGCCGCGAGCTGGGCTGCCAGCTCGCTCTCGAAGGTATCCGGACTCTGCCTGTCTGCCAGGCTGCCATTGGCGACTTCACCCGCACGGTGCACCTCCTGCTCTTCGTACACAGCGACCAGCTGCAGGGCAAGCAGAGAAAAACATTGACGAAGGTCAGTGCGCGGGCTGTTCAATTCAACAACAACTTACATTTATGTAGCGCTTGTAACATGATCTGACTTGCAAAATACTGCACGCCACCAACACGTTTGATGGTCGTCAGGGGCAACATTGCGCCAGTCAGTGCTGGCTTAGAGATTACCTGTGTCTTCCAGAACGGAATGTTTCCTGATTAAGACAGAATGTAAAACACTGGAATGGCTGGTCACTCAGCTGAAGTATGGATTACACTTGCTGCTTTTTCTAATCATGTGCCTCTTTAGGTTTCTGTGTCGAGGCCCGAGTTAATTTATTTGGCTGCTAAAGACTGAGAACAAAAGAAAATAGAGCTCTCATCTCCGAGAAAGGGAAAGTGTGAGTGAGCGAGCGAGGGCGCAAGTCAGAGCAAAATAGAGTAGGGAAGAATGAAAAGGAGGGTGAAGTGGGAAAGAAGGAGGGTGAGGAAGGAAGAACAGGTGGAAGAGGGGGGGCCGAGGGGACTGAAGGGGCAGGGGGGACCGAGGGGGCGGGGGGGGGGGGGGGACGGGACCGAGGGGGCGGGGGGGGACCGAGGGGGCGGGGGGGGCGGGACTGAGGGGGGGGGAGCCGAGGGGGCGGGGGGGGGGAGAACCGAGGGGGCGGGGGGAGACCGAGGGGGCGGGGGGGGCGGGACTGAGGGGGGGGGGAACCGAGGGGGCGGGGGGGGGAACCGAGGGGGCGGGGGGGGGGAACCGAGGGGGCGGGGGGGGGAACCGAGGGGGTGCGGTGGGAACCGAGGGGGTGGGGGGGGACCGAGGGGGCAGGGGGGGACGGAGGGGGCGGGGGACCGAGGGGGCGGGGGGGGGGGGGGGGGGACGGACCGAGGAGGCGGGGGGGGACCAAGGAGGCGGGTGGGGACCGAGGGGGTGGGGTGGGGACCGAGGGGGCGGGGGGGGGGGGGGGACCGAGGGGGTGGGTGGGACCGGGGGGGCACCGAGGGGGCGAGGGAGCGAGACGCGGAGGGAGCGAGACGCGGAGGGAGCGAGACGCGGAGGGAGCGAGACGCGGAGGGAGCGAGAGGGAAGGAGCGAGACGGAGGGAGCAAGAGGGAAGGAGCGAGACAGAGGAGGAGGAGAGAGGGGAGAGAGGGAGAGTTAGAGGGAGAGAGGGACTTGAGGAGGGTTGCAGCATGTTCTAAAAACTACATATTTTGTTAAACTCACATTGTTTCTGGGGCGGCGGGGGGTGGGGGGGGGGTAAATAAAGTGTCTTAAACCTGATTATTTAGAATTGAACTCAAATGTGAGTCCTTTCTCAGGCCAGTAGACAACACAGGAGATGGGGGTGGATGGATGGAGTGGTGAGATGGATGAAAAAATGAATACAAGATCGACCTGAAGAAACAGCCACACTTTAAAAGCCCTGAACTGTAACACTTGAGTGCAGAACTTAAGAAGAATAGTATTTTCCACTTGGACACCCATCTCTGCATACTTTGACTGGATTGAAAAGTACAAATAAAAACCCGAAGCGTGGTGTGTTACAACGAAAGGAATCATTTGTCCCTGGGTCAAACTCTTCCTGCGCAGAAAATACTGCAAAGTTAATATTTCCTGATCAGGGGGAACAAATTCCACTTGAGAGAAAGCTGTCAAATTGTCAAGAGAGAAAAACATACCTCCAGGAACCTGAATTTCACACACTAACTTACCCAGGTATGAATTCTAGAAGAACTGAAGTAATATTGCTGACAAAATCCTGAATTTGCAGCCACATTCTGCCTTTGCTTTTGTACACTGGCATTTTAAATTTTGCCATGACACAGGACAATTTTCAATTTTGGATTAAACATGGAACTCTGCCAAGGAGTTGCACAAGAGGAGACCCTCAAGCCAATTCTGCCCTGGTTTCTCTCTCTTATGACAAGCAAGTGCCACATCTCATTTTAGTTTCATCCCACAGCCATTCCAGATTTAATTCCTTCGAAAACCACAACGCGCATCTCTCATGAAGCACAGCTTTTGCTGGTGATTCCCAAGAACACAACTCGCAAAAGTGAGCAACCCCTCTCAAAAGAGAAGCAGCATTGAAACCATCGTCACTTTGGATAAGAGTTGACTCGCACCTAATCAATTTCCCCCGTTCCCCCGGCTCCCAGCAAACCCGAGGCCTTGTTGGCAGGTCGATGCCAACAAAGAGACAAGATAATGTACAAAGAGCGCGCACGGCAGGGACAAGACCAGCAGCAAGCCAGCGCAGATGGAATGTAGGTTTACTGGGTCTCACTTCGCCAGCTCTGAAGGAGGGTCATCCAGACTCGAAACGTTGGTTCTATTCTCTCTCCACCGAAGCTGTCAGACCTGCTGAGGTTTTCCAGCATTTTCTGTTCTGGGGTCATTGTGAGCAGAGAGGAACACGCGCCATTTTGAGATCTCTGGACATGTGCCTTCCAGTGTTCTGATGGGCAACACCGGCATTAATGTGGGAGCTGGCCCCCAATCTCAAATCATCTTCTCAGGGAAGCCCTTCAAGTGTCGGCACAATGGCTGCAGTTCATTCGAGCATTTAGTTGCACTGCAACAACCTGCATTTATCTCCTGCCTTTGACTCAACGAAACGTCACAGGATACTTTGTTGACAAACAGATTTTGACGCAGAGTCGTACAAGGGCTGGGTGGCACAGTGGTCAGCACTGTTGCCTCACAACACCAGGGGCCTGGGTTCAATTCCGGCCTCGGCTTTTTCTTAAGAATTTATTTATCAGTGTCTCATGTAGGCTTACATCAACACGGCAATGAGGTTACTGTGAAAATCCTCTAGTCGCCACACTCCGGCGCCTGTTTGGGTACACTGAGGGAGAATTTAGCATGGCCAATGCACCTAACCAGCACGTCTTTCGGACTGTGGGATGAAACTGGAGCAGCTGGAGGAAACCCACGCAGACACAGGGAGAACGTGCAGACTCTGCACAGACAGTGACCCATGCCAGGAATAGAAACATAGAAAACTACAGCACAAAACAGGCCCTTCGGCCCCACAAGTTGTGCCGAACATATCCCTACCTTTTAGACCTGCCTATAGCCCTCCATCCTATTGAGTCCCGTGTACTCATCCAGGAGTCTCTTAAAAGACCCTACTGAGTTTGCCTCCACCACCACTGACGGCAGCCGATTCCACTCGCCCACCACCCTCTGTGTGAAAAACTTCCCCCTAACATTTCCCCTGTACCTACCCCCCAATAGAACCCAGGTCTGTGCACTGTGAAGCACCAGTGCTAACCACTGTACAATCGTGGGTCACTGTCTGTGTGGAGTCTGCATGCTCTCCCCGTGTCTGTGCGAGTTTCCTTTGGGTGCTCCGGTTTCCTCCCACACTCCAAAGGGTTAGGTAGATTGACAATGCTAAATTGTCACTTAGTGTCAGGGAGATTAACAGGTTATAAATACGTGGGGTTACGGGGCTAGGGCCTGGGTGGGATTGTTGTCGGTGCAGGCTCGACGGGCTGAATGGCCTCTTTCTGCACAGTAGGGATTCGATGAGTATCGAGGACAAGTGGCCAGAAGTTAGTCTTAAGAGGAGGAGAGTAAGATAGAAAAGCAGAGTGAATGGCCGAGAGAGATTTAGGGGGCGAATTACAGAGCGTGGAGGGTCCTGGACAGCTGAAGGCATGGCCACCAGTGGGAGAGCAATGAAAGCCAGCGGTGTGTAGGAGGCCAGGTCTGGAGGAACGCAGAAATCACGGAGAAGGGGCTGGATTAGACACAACCTTAAAATGAGAGCTGGAACAGAGGTGACGTCATGAAGTGGGATTAGAAAAGGCCCCTGGATGTCTTTGAGCTAGCATGGAAAAGATGGGTCAAATGGCCCCCTTCTGCGCTGCAACCTTTTTATGGTTCTCAGTACTTTTTGCCATTTTTGCAAACAAAAATTTACAACTTTCCCCCCAAAAAAGCTGTCGAAACTTGGGGCGAATTGAAAATATCAAAAAAAAAAGCAACTGATAAAATGTTTGTTAGGTAAGGCTACACAGGGATATGGAACCAAGGCAGTTGTTAAGATGACAGATCAACCATGTTGTAAGTGAATGGCGGAACAGGCTAGAGGGGCCAAGTGGCCTCCTTTTGTTCCTAGACTGCTGTTGCTGAACACCACACAAACTGAGCCCTGACCATGACGAATCGAAGCAAAGGAGCTTCCACAAAAGGGGTAGCACGTCTGCCTGGGGAAGGTTATCACCCCGTCATTCCCTTCTGGGCTTTTTCAAGGCAGCTGGTAATCAATCCTCTTGACTCAGGGAAAGCTGGCTACCACACCAGGGGTGGGGGAGAGTTCTTCAGAGACAGAAAATTAAATTTTCTCACTTGCGATTGTATCAAGAAAGGGGGTGGTGTAACATCGTGTGATACAGGGAAATACAGATTAGAGGGATATGTAGAGACAGACATCAAATACATTATGAAATACTATGTCTTCTGGCTTGGGACCACAAATATGTTCTCCGCAGAATCTAGCTGGTCAGGGTTAAACAAGGTTAGATCAGTATTCCAGGGGTTTCTGCTCATTGTTTTGGATGTGTAAAGAAGTATTTTTTCTGCTTTCATGATTTACCAATGGAGAAAGTTTAAAGTTTATTGATTAACGTCACAAGGAGGCTTACATTACCACTGCAATGAGGTTACTGTGAAAATCTTCAGGTTGCCACACTCCGGCGCCTGTTCGGGTACACCGAGGGAGAATTTAGCATGGCCAATGCATCTAACCAGCACATCTTTCGGACAGTGGGAGGAAACCGGTGCACCCGGAGGAAACCCACGCAGACACAGGGAGAACGTGCAGACTCCGCACAGACAGTGACCCAAGCCAGGAATTGAACCCGAGGCAGCAGTGCTAACCACTGTGCCACCGTGCTGCCCCCAACCTCAATTTTGCCTCGGTTAGGTGATTAAAGTGAGGGAAGACCATGCAAGTTGGTTGATAGAAGAGGCAGACACAAATCAAAGTAATAATATTTTTTGTCCCACGTATCAGTTTTGTCACAGCAATTCTTTTCTTTCCCCTCGGGACATTCCCAGCTTTCCAGAAAAGCTAGTTGGCCATCCCTCAAATCTTCCCCCCCCCCAGAGCTCCTTTGAGGACCAATGAAATTGGATTCAAATCCTGAAACCCAGCTACTGGCACATTGGTTAGCACTGCTGCCTCACAGTGCCAGATACCCGGGTTTGATTCCCGGCTTGGGTCACTGTCTGTGTGGAGTTTGCACGTCCTCCCCCATGTCTGCGTGGGTTTCCTCCAGGTGCTCCGGTTTCCTCCCACAGTCCGAAAAACGCACTGGTTAGATGCATTGGCCATGCTAAATTCTCCGTCAGTGTACCCCTACAGGCGCCGGAGTGTGGCAACTGGGGGATTTTCACAGTAACTTCATTGCAGTGTTAATGTAAGCCTACTTGTGACACTAATAAAATCAACTTGAAACTTAAAACAAAGCAGTTGAAAGTTTACATCGAAAGGTTCACCTAACAGAAACTACATTTGATGGCAACGTTAGCAGGTTTATCCAACTGATGTGGTGTATAATGTGCATCCACACTGAGCTCACTGTACATTTGGAAAGTTCGAGATACCACGCTGAAAAATCATTATGTTTGACAGGGCGAGTTACAGCCTAGGCTTTCATCAGCCTGTCACATATGCTTCCTTTTGGAGTATTTAACTTTAAGTGCCGCTACTCTAGACATCCTTCGGGAGTAGATTTTTTAAAAAGACAAATGGTTCCTTACAATATCCGTCTAAAATAAAGCAGTTGTGCTGTGTGCACATGCAAAGAAGACTGGGCTCCAGTTCCTCCCTGATGCACGTAGAATTCCTCATAGGTAAACTCTCACATCAACACATGCTCCATAAAATCACTTTCCTTCACTCCCCTTCTCAAACAAACATCAGTCAAATTAACCCAAATCGCTCATAATGCACACACCCCAACACACACACACACACACACACATACCCCGACACACACACACCCCGACACACACACACCCTGACACACACCCCGACACACACACACACCCCGACACACACACACACCGACACACACACACACCGACACACACACACACCGACACACACACACACCGACACACACACACACCGACACACACCGACACACACAGTCCATCAAACATTTTCTCTCCATCTCCTCCATCCTATTTCACTCTTACTTAACATCGAACAACGTGTAACATTAGACGTAAGCATTTTTTTTTTAAATTGCAGAATAAAAAGCCCCATATCAAAGGCAAGGAAAGGATGGGAGGAAAGAGTGAAGTGCTTCTCAGAACAGAAAGGCTGAGGGTTGGAATCATGGAAGCTTTTAACATTCTGAAAGGTTTTGATTCATGTGGACACAGCAAATATTTTCCATTTGTGGGGAAGGGCATTACTTGAGGCCATCAAAATAATATATCACAGAAGATATGCGGCGTGTGACATGCGGCGTGTGGCATGAGGCGTATGGCATGAGGTGTATGGCATGAGGCATGTGCCATGCGGCGTGTGGCATGAGGCGTATGGCATGAGGCATGTGCCATGCGGCATGAGGCGTATGGCATGAGGCATGTGCCATGCGGCGTGTGGCATGAGGCGTATGGCATGAGGCATGTGCCATGCGGCGTGTGATATATATAAAATGTAAAAGCAAAACACTGCCTTCGAACAAGAGGTCATAGGTAAAGGTTGAGAGGCGGTAGATTTGAAACTGAGATGATGAGTGCTCTGACGAAGGGTCATCTAGACTCGAAACGTTGGCTCTGTTCTCACTCCATAGATGCTGTCAGACCTGCTGAGATTTTCCAGCATTTTTCCGTTTTTGTTTCAGATTCCAGCTTCCACAGTATTTTGCTTTGATCTGAGATGAGGAGGAACTACTTCTCGCAGAGGGGGTGAATCTGTGGAAGGAGATAGATATATTTCTAATAAAAAAAGGGATAAAAGAATACAAGGAACAGGTGGGGAGGTGGATTTGAGACCAGGGAGAGATCAGCCATGATCTGATTGAATGGCAGAGCAGACTCCAAGGGTTGAATTTGCCTACTCCTGCTCCTAATTCCTATCTTCCTATGCCAATGCTGGAAATCAAATGCTGCAAAAAGCTCAGCAAGTCTGGCAGCATCTGTGGAGAGAGAAACAGAGTTAAAGCTTCAGGACCGTATGACTCTACTACAGAACTATCAATGGAAGATAGGTGCCAAGAACCTCAATAGAGAGTTCAGAAGAAACCTCTTTACCCAAAGAGTGGTGAGAGTTTGGAACTTGCGGGACAAGGATATGAGGGAGAAAGGACTAGAGGATTACGATAATAGGTTTAGATGAGGAAAGATGGTTGGAATACTTTGCCCTGTTCACAGCCCCAGTGAACCATTTTCACTCTCAGTTTGAAGAGAAATGGAGGGGATATGGGAGAAGGAAGAGGACAAGTCATACTATTGAGCATCCAATGATCCACACATCCCGGACATTCTCTCTTCCACCTTCTTCCATCGGGAAAAAGATACAAAATCTGAGATCACGTACCAGCTGACACAGGAACAGCTTCTTCCCTGCTGCCATTCGACTTTTGAATGGACCCACCATATATTAAGCTGATCTTTCTCCACACCCTAGCTGTGACAGTAACACTACATTCTGCACTCTCTCGTTTCCTTCTTTATGAACGGTATGCTTTGTCTGTATAGCGTGCAAAAAACAATACTTTTTAATGTAAGTACATGTGAAAATAATAAATCAAATCAAATTACAAAGTTTGAGGTCGCGTACCAACTGACTCAAGAACAGCTTCTTCCCTGCTGCCATCAGATTTTTGAATGAACCTACCATATATTAAGTTGATCTTTCTCTGCACCCTAGCTGTGACAGTAACACTATATTCTGCACCCTCTCCTTTCCTTCTCCCCTATGCACTCTATGAACGGTATGCTTTGTCTGTATAGCGCGCAAGAAACAATAATTTTCACTGTATCCCAATAATAAATCAAATCAAATCATATAAAGATGATGGGAATGGCCCATGGTAGGTTAACCTCCATTTTGCCTTCCTCTGGGCAAAAAGCTAGCCTTTCACTCAATTCTCCCTTTCCCATTAACATCAATGAAGGGTCTGGGTCCAAACAAGTACAGACACAAACATGCACGTTGCAGACTTGGAGGAATCCTTGAATTGTTGGCAGTATCCAGCCTATTGCTACCTACATCCACCAAAGCAATATTATGCAAAAATGAACACATTCAGCCCCGACTGTGATTTATGTGCATCTGTGTGAATTACAAATGTGAAAACATGCAGCACCATCAATACAAAGCATACTCAATCACACTCCTCGGCGCATCAAACTTGTCTGCTTTCATTCCGATTTTATGCTAAAAGATTCAGCAGGACCGCAATTTCAAGAGGTAGCAACAAATAGTTCGGATACCATAAATCTTCTGAAACAAGATAAAAAAACAAAGGGCAGCAGATTTTTGAAAGACATAAATACATATGGGGAAACCTGAAGTGAATTTACAAACCAGAAAAAATTCCTCAACGCCCAGCGCGTGTTTCTGGCAGAGAGCAACAACAATGTACATTTTTGTAGTGCCTTTTCAAGCCATAGTGGCTTGAAGGATGTAGTCAGATACCGTCTGCCACAAGGGAGATACAGGCGACCCGAAGATTGGTCAAAGAATGAGGTTTTAAGGGTTGTCTTAAATGAGGAGGGGGAGAGATATAAAAGTTAGAGAGGCCGCAATGATTATGAAAGGTCAGAGGCTAGGAATACTGCGATGAGTATCTCACCTCCTGACTCCCCAAAGGCTGTTCACCATCTACACAGCACAAGTCAGGAGTGTGATGGAATACTCTCCATTAGCCTGGATGGGTGCAGTTCCAACAACACTCAAGAAGCTTGACACCATCCAGGACAAAGCAGCCCGCTTGATTGCCACCACATCCACAAACATCCACTCCCTCCACCACCGACACTCAGTAGCAGCAGTGTGTACTATCTACAAATGCACTGCAGCAATTCACCGAAGGCCCTTATGCAGCATCTTCCAAATCCACAACCACTTCCATCTATGAGGACAAGGGCAGGAGGTACATGGGAACACCACCACCTGCAAGTTCCCCTCCAAGCCACTCACCATCCTGACCTGGAAATATATCGCCGTTCCTTCGTAGTCGCTGGGTGAAAACCCTGGAATTCTCTCCCTAACAATATTGTGGGTCAACCCACAGCATGTGGACTTCAGTGTTTTACCACCACCGTCTCAAGGGCAAATAAGGATAAATGTTGGCCAGCCAGCGACGCCCATGTCCCGCGAATGAATTAAAAAAATTCCAAAGCTTAGGGACTGAACAGCTGAAGGGATGGTCAACCAATGAGAGCTGGAGGTGCGCATGTGACCAGAATTAGAGGGGTTCTGATAGCTCAGAGGGTGGATGGCTGGAGGAGCTTGGAGATGGGGAGGGTTGATGCCATGGAGAGGTACTTAAATATAAGAATGAGAACTTTTGCCAAATCAAAAGCCAACTTAGGTCAGCAAGTGGGGTGTGCAGACTGGGAAGTATGGTATGCTCGTGAGGGTTAATTTAACAGGCAACTAGTGCAATGACAAAAAAAACAAATTAATCACAGGGCTACTGCCTTGCACATCAAGCTGCTATGCAGTGTGTCCAACGGGCCTAACATTTTCCAGTCACTCAAGAGATTGATTAGACCAACAATAAGGAGGCACACAACTCTCTTGCAGTCAGGCTGTCTAATGGCTTCAAAGCTCTCCACCGCAGCCCTAGTCACACTGTCAGGGGCTCTGTACTAAATCCAGTCACGAAACTGCAACTTCCAGACTGGTGTGTGCATGTCCAGAGGCTGCCGATTCTTCGCACCGTGCTGTTTTCCTTTCCCCCACTCGTGCACCTCAATGATGATTCAACAGAGGTGCAGCGACATACCCCAGCAATTGCCCCCTGGTTCATTCACAGGGTGATTATCTCCACGGGAGCCCTACTTAGAGAGGCAATAGACTCAATGATCATGCCCGTCACTCTGCCTGACAGCACAGAAGCAAGGAGCAAGGTCGACTGGGATCAGGGTCAGCACTTGTTGCAGAAAACTTAAATTTCGTGACAATAAAGGGCAAGAGGGGAATATCTCCATTTGCAAAACACAAGAGGCATATTCTGCTTCTTTAAACCTGAAAAGCAAGAGGGAGGTTTGTGGTCCAGTGGAAATGCTCTCCAGTGGAGTTGACACAGTAAGCGGGGGGGTGGGGACACAGACAGAGGGGGGAAGAAGATTGACACATCCCCCCTCCCGTCTCACTTCCAACCTACCACTGTGCTTTCCTTCCATCCAGCTAGAGTAGCACTTGGTCCCCTCAGTTAGCATACTATGCTTGGAGACTTAGGGGGACCCAATTAATCAAAACACCTTTATTAATATTTCAACATTTATTTTTGATTTGATTTATTATTGTCAAAAGTATAGGGATACAGTGAAAAGTATTGTTTCTTGCAGTTTCTATACAGACAAAACACACCGTTCATAGAGTACATAGGGGAGAAGGAAAGGAGAGGTGGGGAATGTAGTGTTACAGTCACAGCTGGGGTGTGGAGAAAAATTAGCTTAATATATGGTCGTATATTTGAACTGCCCATCCCTAATTACCCTTAGAAAGGTCCTAGTTTGCCTTCCCGAGTGGGCAGCATGGTGGTTAGCACTGCTGCCTCACAGCGCCAGAGATCCGGGTTCAATTCTGGCCTTGGGTGACTGTCTGTGTGGAGTTTGCACGTTCTCCCTCTGTCTACGTGGGTTTCCTCCGGGTGCTCCGGTTTCCTCCCACAGTCAAAAGATGTGCAGGTTAGGTGGATTGGCCGTGCTAAATTGTCCCTTAGTGTCCAAAGATGCGCAAGTTAGGTTGATTGGCCGTGCTAAATTACCCTTAAGTGCCCCAAGATGTGTAGGTTAAATGGATTAGCCATTGTATATGTGTGGGGTCACAGGGATAGGGTGGAGGGGAGAAGGCCTGGGTAAGATATTCTGTCAGAATCGATATGGACTTGATGGGCTGAATAGCCTCCTTCTGCACTGTAGGGATTCAATTATATGATGAAGGTGCTGCCATAATGCTGTCAGGTAGCGAGTCCCAAGACTTTGACTTAGAGTCAATGTACATCCTCATCTGGATTATGTATCATATGTAGGAGAACTTGGGTTTCCCATGTGCCTTTGCTCTTCTCCTCCTGGGCAGTAGAAATCATGGGTTTAAGAAATGCTGTGTGGTCTGATACATTCAGACAACTTATGGGTTCTCACCAATCACAGAAGCTGCTTGGTATCAGACGGATGTCCAATCTCCCCCAGGCTAAGAAGGAAGGAAAAACAAAATCTTGCATCATGCTGCCATGAAACTCTGGTTAGGTGGCGTGGCCATGCTAAATTGCCCCTTAGTGTCAGGGGGACTAGCTAGGGTAAATGCATGGGGTTATGGGGATGGGGCCAGGTGGGATTGTTGTCGGTGCAGACTTGATGGGCCGAATGACCTCCTTCTGCATTATGGGGATTCTATGATCGCAATTGACTGACTCCTACTGAAAAACGAAGGCGTGATAACAGCCACTGGGTAGAGGGGTAGAGCACCAGGCTCAGCTGTCAGGTTCTTTGATGTCAAAAAGCTAACTGGCATTCCCCAAATCAGGCGCGGTGGGCAAGCTGGCTACCAAAAGGGAATCCCAGGCTTGGCTTCTGCCTTCAGCAGAGATGGGGCAAAAAAAAAATAGGGGCAATGGCAGCGGTATTTTAAAACATTACCAGGGAAGAAAGGTCTCAAAGAGTTAAATAAAGCAGCTTTAATGAGCTGGTTGGAATATGAAAAACTGTCGTCTTATAATGAAAGATAAATCAATGTGACATTACTAATCTTCTAATGTTTTGATCTAGGAAAATTAAGGAGTAATTGAAGAATGATTTGTTTTTTTTTTCCCTTCCTGCTTGTGAACTGCACTACACAGGTTTACATTCACTGTAAGATGAGACGCTAAACCTACGTTAATTACTTGCCATTCCGCTAACATGCAAGATGGTGCCAAACCTCGGTTTAGTTTTACCCGCTGGCTTTTTAAAAACGTGCACTTTTTTTTGTTCTCCTTTGTTTTGTGCGTTAATGATGTGTAATGGTCAAAAATGTTTTCCCCTCTCTCCAGCAGTGTGAGAGGATGAAAATCCCTCTATTGATCCCCACCCTCCCCACCATCCCCCCCCCCCCCCCCCCCCCCCCCCCCCCCCCCCGAAACAATGTTCCGTAGACGCACAATTTGAAAGTGATCTCAACTGGTGATTTTTCTTCCTCCATTTCCCTAACCAGAAGACTGACCAAGATCGTCAATGTATGGTCTTATAGCTTATGTGGGCGGCACAGTGGTTAGCACTGCCGCCTCACAGCGCCAGGGACATAAGAACAAGGAGCAGGAGTAGGCTATCTGGCCCCTCGCACCTGCTCCACCGTTCAACAAGATCATGGCTGATCTTTTCGTGGACTCAGCTCCACTTACCCGCCTGCTCACCATCACCCTTGATTCCTTTACTGTTCAAAAATGTATCTATCCTTGCCTTAAAAACATTCAATGAGGTAGCCTCAACTGCTTCACTAGGCAGGGAATTCCACAGATTCACAACCCTTTGTGTGATGAAGTTCCTCCTCAATTCAATCCTAAATTTGCTCCCCCTTATTTTGAGGCCATGCCCCCTAGTTCTAGTTCCACCTGTCAGTGGAAACAGCCTCTCTGCTTCTATCTTATCTATTCCCTTCATAATCTTATTTGTTTCTATAAAATCTCCCGTCCCTAATTACCACTGTGACTTGCTCAGCCATTTCAGAGGGCATTTAAGAGTCAACCACATTGCTGTGGGTCTGGACTCACATGTTGGCAAGACAATGTAATGACGGCAGATTTCCTTCCGTGGGGTGGCACAGTGTTTAGCACTGCTGCCTCACAGCGCCAGAGACTCGGGTTCGATTCCCGGCTTGGGTCACTGTCTGTGCAGACTCTGCACGTGTTTCCTTAGGGTACTCCGGTTTCCTCCAACAATCCAAAAGACGTGCTGGTTAGATACATTGTCCATGCTAAATTCTCCCTCAGTATACCTGAACAGGCATTGGAGTGTGGCGACTAGGGGATTTTCACAGTAACTTCAATGCAGTGTTAATGTAAGTCTACTTGTGACACAGATAAAGAAACTTCAAGGGACATGAGTGAACCAAATTATTTTTTATGATGATCAACAATGGTTTCATGGTCATCAGTAGACTTTTAATTCCAGATATTCCTGTTGAACTCAAATTTCACCATTTGCCATGGCAGGATTCGAACTCACGACCCCAGAGCCTTACTCGTGTCTCTCTGGATTACTAGACCAGCAACAATACTACCACATCATCCTTCACGAAAGTTTCAGGTGCTCTGTTGTCCTCACTATGTTGTTCTCAGTTTGCTAGGAAATGTTAGTAATGGGGCATATGGCAAAAATGCCCCATTCCGGAGGATTCTGGGCCAACAAGAAACAGCTGTACCTTATACTGCTCTGGAGACCGATCCTGGGCAATAATCAACGTCTAATGGTGACCATGAAATCATTATTGAGTCTCATAAAAACCCATCTGGGTTCACTAATGTCCTTTAGGGAAGGAAATCTGCCGTCTTTACCTGGCCTGACCTACATGTGACTCCAGAGCCACAGCAATGCCCCTCTGAAATGGCCTAGCAAACCTCTCAGTTCCAGGGCAGTTAGGGACAGACAATAAAAGCCCAACCAGCCAACAGCGCCCACATCCCATGAACGAATAAAAAGTAGGTTCATTATTACACAGTCTCCCCACGGAAATGTTGTCTGGTTGTCCCCTGTCAATTTTGGAAAAAAAAAAGAGAAGAAAACAAAATCCTCCGGCCCTTTGGTGAGTTCACGCGCGCAGTCTGGATAGAAATCCTGTTCAGGCATCACCAGCCATACAGTCATTAAAAGAATGGAGCTGGTGTCTCCTACCTGTGATATGCAGCCACTAGGAACAGGTGGACTGCTGAATGAAGGTGGGGGGAGGGTGGGGGGGAAGGGACGGGGAGATGGTGGAAGGGATCTCACTCTCATATGCGCAAGCCACGGCAAAAAAAAATAAGGCAATCTGATTAGCCGTAAATTGTTTCTGACAAGGGAATCAAAATGCTGTCAAATGCAATGACACGGCTAAGGCATCTGTTCGTAAAGAGCTTGCCCCACTGGCAAGGTGACAAACAGATGTATAATGCCGTGCGCATGGCAAATTAATTCATTTACTTATGATAAAAACAAAATCAAAGGCTTCCAAACCACAATTTCCATTTAAAATCTTGTCAATCTCTCAGAGAATCAAGAAAGAATGTAACATGGCTGATATTGGCGATTGGTGACACTTTAAATCACCTGTGTTAGTTCACTTAATTTAACGTACGCCACATTTGGTTTATTCTCCTGGTGCTGCTGCGGGGAAGTAATAATTAATTATGACTGATCGGCATTGCAAATTAACCAGGGCTGGCCAGAGACAATCTACTTGTTCCTTTGTTTTGGGGCCTGGTTTGACTCCTGTTAATTGTTGAAAAATGTTGGCATTATTATTCATGGTCTGAATGCGGGTGGTTTGTTTGAAAACAGCTGTTTGTTTTGCCACCTCAACGAGGTTTTAATTCTCCCTTCTTTATTTTTCTGGCCCTTACTGGGTCCCAAACTTAAAAGATGAGAATTTGTTGCCATACTCTTGCTGATCCAGTGATTGCCAATGACTGGAATTAATATTGTTCCGTGGAAAGTTACAGTCCCCTGATCACTACCTTTTCCCACTTCCCTTCCTGCTGCCAACCACCAAGCCTGATGAGGAACTTGCCCTGCTCGGGGAGAGAAGAGGGATAAAAATTTACATTTGAACCCTACTCTATCTATTCCAGTGATGGGCAACTGGTGAGTGGGCCGCACAAGTGCCTGCCCCCTTCATCTCTGTGGCCCGCAAGATTGAAATCGGGCTTGTTCACTAACCATGGCCCCGTGAATAAGGTTAAACACATTTAATACACGCCGAATATTTCATAATGAGTTATAGAAAATGCTTAATCGTTCATATATTAATAGAACTATCAACTTTAAATGGTAAAAACAAAAGAAATATTGACACTTTGGACACAGAGGGAGCGCACGGCTCTTGCTGCCAATGCTGTGAGCAATCGGCACACACCTCACTTCACCTGCCCTCGCTTTGCGTGCGAATCAATTCAGTCACACCGATAGGGAAAAAAACTACCCTGATGGAAATCAGCGAAATATGGCTAACCCTGCATGCAGGCAGCGGTCAACAAAATGTCTTGTGCGGCCGCGCTCAGAACCCAGATGTGGCCCCCGGGCCGCAGGTTGCCCACCACTGACATATCCTGCTGACATCTTCCACCGCATACAAAGAACCGACCCGCCAAACAGAGAAGCACAAAGAATGGAGTGATCTATGCTTTCACAGACCACATACTTTGAAATGAAACAAAATTACTTGCGCAGGTCACAATGCAACTTAAAATCAGTGAAAACATGTTTTCCAATGTCAAGAGTATCCAATTGGAGAGCATGCATATTTGCTGTCCCACTCTAACACAATCCATTCCACCAAACCAGTTAGTTCTCTTGCCTAAATCTCTGCTGGGTTTTTTCTGGAAAATGTGAAATGACCAGTTTGTTCTCCCTGGAACGATGGAGGCTGAGGGGTGACCTGATCGAGGTTTACAAGATTATGAGTGGCATGGATAGAGTGATAGTCAGATGCTCTTTCCCTGGGTAGAAAAGTCAAGTACTAGGGGACATAGGCTTAAGGTGCATGGGGAGAAGTTTAGAGGAGATGTGCGAGGCACTTTTTTTTTTAAACACTGGAACAGCGTCTGGAACACGCTGCCCGGGGAGGTGATAGGAGCAGGTACGATAGCGGCATTTAAGGGGCAACTGGACGAACACATGTATAGGATGGTAATGGAAGGATACGGACCCCGTAAATGCATACGGTTTTAGTTTAGGCAGGCATCATGATTGGTGCAGGCTTGGAGGGCCGAAGGGCCTGTTCCTGTGCTGTACTTTTCTTTGTTCTTTGTCCGACAGGCTCAATTATTTTCAAATGCTCCCTCCCATCTTCCCACTCCCCGGTTTGTTTAAGGGGGTCGGGGTGCTAGGGTTGAAGTTGGAAGGTAAAATGACAGCTGCTAGGAGTCTACCACTGCACAATATGGCGGGCTGATAAACCAAAGTACCATGCAGGGACGCTTATTCACTTCTTCCCCGATTTATACGTTGAAACCGGATCGAAAATGCATACTGTACCAAAAGGTACAAGTGATCACTTTACACAAAACAAGTAGCCCAAATACTTCATAAAGAAATAGCTGTTCAGTTTATTGTGGCTGAATTTCACAAAGAAGTAGGGATACATTTATAATTGTTAATATACTCTGATATCCTTGCTGTGAAACATCAATGCAATTTGCATTCATATCATCTCCATACTAATAGGATCGATTATGACTGATGTATTGCCCTGTCACCAACTTTAAGCTAATCAAATTAAATGGAAGCACACAGATGGAGTGAGCCCATTAAAGTGTGTTGTTTTAATATAAACAGGCATGCAAAAGCGCATCACTGGGATTGAAATAACTAAAAGCCTGTCACAGTCAGGTATCGGGGCCAGCAGAAAAACTGACAGCCTGCAGGAGACGACTAACAATCAAGAAAATACAATTTCTTTTGATCGCCATTTCACTGAACGTCAAATGCAATTTATCCCGCGCGCCCATGAATAGATCTCTCAGTCTGGTTTTAGTGGAATCCTGTTATAAGCAATAGATCAGGACGGACAAAAGAAGCTTCTGAGGAGAGGGCGGCTGCACCATTGGTTACTTGCACAAAGTGGCAAAAAGTGGGGCTTGGCACCAATCTTCATGCATCGCCAGAAATCCTCTCATATCACAACGACATAATTTGTCAATGCCGCACTGTTTATATGGCCCAATTTCACTCCAAAAATACTTTTAAGTGCATACTTAAACACTCGCAGCTTTTTTGTTCTAGCTTTGCATTCAGTTTAAGTTCGAGCTTCCACAACTCTATGACAACTCATTCCCAAAATAAATAAATAGGTCGAAAGGCTGCATTGTTGCATCCAGAAACAATTAACTTAAATCGGTGTTTCCTGATGACTGAGCCGCTTTTTTAAATAGACATTACCCTTCCCTCTTCTCCTCATTTTCTTTAGAACTGTGTTGCAGATTAGCAATGAGCGCACTTGGAACTTCCGTGCAATGACCAGAATTATTGTGGGGACAGAGGCAGAAGATTATGTTTTTCAATCACCACAAATAGGAAAGTTGGGCCAACGCTTTAATAAAGAGTTTTTTTTTTAATGTTAAAGTTTATTTATTTGTGTCACAAGTAGGCTTACATTATCACTGCAATGAAGTTACTGTGAAAATCCCCTAGTCGCCACACTCTGGCAGCTGTTCGGGTACACTGAGGGAGAATTTAGCATGGCCAATGCACCTAACCAAGCACGTCTTTCGGACTGTGGGAGGAAACCCATGCAGACATGGAGGGAACATGCAGACCCCACACAGACAGTGACCCAAGCCAGGAATCGAACCCTGAGTCCCAGGTGCTGTGAGGCAGCAATGCTAACCACTGTGCCACCCAATATAGAGAAGATATGGCTGGCATACAGAACCATAGTGCATCATAGTAAGAATACAAGAAAAAGAACAAACAGCAGACAGATCTCTGCAAGTTACAAGGCAATGATAAATCTTGGCAAGGGGGCTCAAGTCAGAAGATGTACGGGGCATTGTAATTATGGATTGAATCCTCCCACCTCAAGTTTAAATTCATTCACAGCGAGGCATTTCAAAAAAGCAGTAGCTGTTCAGCTCATGCTTCCCACAGCATGATGGCACTGGGGATAGGGCTAGTGGGCGGTTATGGGCTTGAAGAATTTAGGAAGATCCAAGCCAGTAGCAATTCTAAACACCAAATAATGTGTTATACTGCAACACTGCTGGAGAAAGTTGTTACCTTTTGTTGAGGGCGCCAAGTGACCTCGGCTTCTCCAGTACAGGGACAGTTGCCCACTCACATTACTGCTTCTTTGTGCTGTAATTTCTGAGATTCGACAACAGCCACCTCAATGGTTGCTCTGCCAAACAGATGGGTCGCAGAAGGTGCATGGCACCCTAATTAATTTCACCTTCAACCTCGGCAACCCCCCCACCCTGCACCGACACTGGCGCACATTATCCTCGAGGTTAGTGAATTGGCAAGTCCCATGTCTACACCTCTGTCATCAATGTTCATGAGCTGATACACAGAAAACGATAAGAGTGAACTACCAATTCCTTCTGAAAGAGGTCGTATAAGGTTGACCACTTTTTTCATAGAATCCCCACAGTGCAGAAGGGGGCCATTCAGCCCATCAAGCCTGCGCCGACAACAATCTCATCCAGATCCTCCCCCCACAACCCCACGCATTCACCCCACTAATCCCCCTGACACTAAGCAGCAATTTACCATGGCCAATTCCCCTAATCTACACATCTTGGGACACTAAAGGACAATTTTGCATGGCCAATCCACATAACCTGCACATCTTTGGAGTGTGGGAGGACCCGGAGGAAACCTCTGCAACTCTTCAAGATTGTCCTGGAGTCTCCAATAATTTAAAATGAATCTCCTTTGACACTGCTGCAAGTAAAGAGATACAAGAAAAATGAATAAAGGTCTGTAGAAGGTTGGTGTGATTCATCGCTTTCTTTGAATGCTTCTAATTTAATAGTCACCATATTTTGGAGATGCACTGCTGTATTGGACAGTGAGATTGGTGGCGATTGATATCTATCAAAAAACCTTCAGTGTTATAATTATGAAGTTTATAAGTTTGTTATGTTTTGAGACCGTCTCCTTAATTTAGGGTAAAATGAAAGGGATCACAAGACCTGTTCTAAAGTCTGCCTAACAACAGGTCTGGATGACATGCCTGCTAAGGTTTAAGGAGAGACCCAGGTTGTTTGGCTGGAAGGAAGGTGCAAGATGGTCACGCATGGCGAAAATCATAGAATCCCCATAACCCCGTGCATTTACGGTGGCTAATCCCCCTAACCTGCACATCTTGAGACACTAAGGGGCAGCATGTGTGCTTACATTCCAGGAAGATGCTGAGAATGCCAGTCAGGTTGCAAACAGTTACGTTTGAAACTGTCCATTTACTTCCAAGATAAAAGAGAGTTGGAGTCTCAAGGATAGCTGATCAGCATTTCTACCTGGATACAAGGCCCATATGATTCACATCACTCTTGGGATGGACTTTGAGAGAGGAAGAGTTTCCAAAGCATTCCTGAAACTGTCAGACACAAGCACTCTACCAAACTCTGGGAGGAAGGGAGCAGCTAGAGGTCAAAAGTCTCTCTGGTTCACCATGCAGGTAGGAGTTCACGCTCAGATCAAAAAGACCAAATTTGTGAGGATTTGAAATGAGGTTGGAAGATTTGCCTAGCTTGCACCAGATGGAGCATCTCAAAGTAAAACTCTCGTTGTGAAACACAGATCTGCCTGTTTCTCCAGAGCTGTCTTTGCAGTCATCGACTCCAATACAAACCTGTGTAAAGGTGATACACCTTCCATCAGTGCAGGAATACTCAATCCAGCCAAGACTTGTCCCATTCCTCCCTGGGACTGACACTGTGGGGAACCACCCCCCCATTCTATTAAATTATAAAACATCTTTATACTAAATACAGATCCAGGCTGGTAAGAAACACTTCGGATTGGGTGTGGAAAAATCAAATGACTACTTAAGGGACAATAACTGTAAAGTGGGTTTTCAGATGTGTTAAAAATATAAGGTGAAAACCCTGTTCTGTAATTCAAAGTATAAGTTGCCTCAAATAAAGGTGTTTAATTTATGCTGCTTTCAGTCGGTTTGTTACAGTAATAGTCTTAAAATGTAACATCCCTTCAGCTATCAACTGGAAGTCTGATTTTCTTTCTTGAAAGTTATCAGTTTGTGTGGGGATTGCAACTTCAGGAATGTGAACAAACAGAGCAGGCAATCCTCAGGATGGGGTATGTAGTTGTCATTCTGTGCGTCCCAACGCTAAAAATAAATGCCCAACGTAAAGAAAGAGAGAACGGAAGATTAAAAATAAATGAATCCCGCAACTGCCATGATTGCACTGAGAGTTTGCAACAGGTGTGTTATGTGGCATCAGGTGAAAAGAGAGCATCGGTGATAGCATTAATTACTGACTCCTCAAGAGCAAGGTTTCTCAGCTCTCTGCAAGGCGACTGAATTAAACTTTCCAACTCCTCTGGGAAGAATATTGCAATATCTTTCAATCAGTGACCAATTAATCCATTATTTTTTTTAGCCCACCACAAATCAATTAAACAGGAGACAAAACACTGCGAAGGAGGCTTCTGATGTGCCAAATCCAAGATGAATGCTCAATTTTGTGTCTATTAAGATGCAGCTAATGTTTTGATAATTTATGTATTTCCATTACCTAGTAGCTAAGACAAACTGGACATTCATTGTGTGGGTAGTGCTCAGCCAAGAATCTATAGCTATGAATCCATAGCTGGGAGAACTGTATGGCGATATCTCAAGAAGTTAATGGATATCGACCCATGAGGAATTAATATTGCAAACAAATTTAAGAAGACATATGCAATAGGTCAATACAAGGGAAGTGGAAAGCAAAGAGTGATACACATTATAGGATGGATGTGGAGTGTTATGGTCTTTAAATACTTTCCAACGCTGGTCAAATAAAGAAAAACATGTTGTTTACATAAATTATACTTGTGTACCCATGCCAGCTCCTGTTGTCTTAACGCTCAAATGGCCAGTCTTCCAGGGGAGGACAAGGAAAACACTTCAAAGACACTCTGAAGCTCTCCTTAAAGTTCAGCGGCATTGATATGAATGACTGGGAGGAACTCACTGCCAATTGTTCGAAGTGGCATCAATTATCCATCAAACTGCATCACACTTTGAGTCACAGGGTCTTAATGGCAGAGCGGCGACAGAGGAGGAAACAAATGGAAGCAATTCCTGCACTCCAGATCTCAGGACCCAATCTCCACCATCTACAAGGCACAAGTCAGGAAGGAGTGTGATGGAATACTCCCCACTTACCTGGATGGGTGCAGCTCCAACAGCACTCAAGAAGCTCGACACCATCCAGGACAAAGCAGCCCTGCTTGATTGGCACCACATCTACAAACATTCACTCCCTCCACCATCTCAGTAGCAGCAGTGTGTACCATCTGCAAGATACATTGCAGCAATTCACCTACGATCCTTAGACAGCACCTTCCAAACCCACGATCACTTCCATCTAGAAGGACAAGGGCAAGGGCAGCAGATACTTGGGAACATCACCACCTGCATGTTCCCTTCCAAGCCACTCACCATCCTAACTTGGAAATATATCGCCGTTCCTTCACTGTCACTGGGTTAAAATCCTGGAATTCCCTCCCTAACGGTCAACAGTACCTGGACTGCAGCGATTCAAAAAGGCAGCTCATCACCACCTTCTCAAGGGCGACTAGGGATGAGCAATAAATGCTGGCCAGCCAGCGACACCCATGTCCCACAAATGAATGAATGAAATAAAAAAATGGGACATCATTCCCCATGTGCTCAAAGCTCCATGGGGCTGAAAGTCAGCCTGTTCGGTCGCGTGAAGAACCCGTGGTAGAAACCCAGTGACCCTGAGCAGATATTGCCCTCAAATCAAGGGATGGCCAACAATGACCTGTTACTGCAACAACAGGCGAAAGAAGGACACCAGCAGCAAACAGGAACCATTGGAGTATGTCCGGCCTCGAAGAAACACAAAGATAGCAAGACAAAGCTGCTTAAGGGAGAGTTTATAAAGAGCAGGGCAGCTCCATCTGTGGAGTATGGGGTGGGTGGCAAGCCAAGTGTGGGCAAAGGATACAGGCTAGGACAAATGGCTTGAGATGATGGCTCAAAATGGGTGCGATGAGACTGCAGAGGGATTTACTGCACTGCCTTATAGCCCATCTCTGAAGAAACCTTCAGGAATGCTCTCATGGAATTCCTACAGTGCAGAAGGAGGCCATTCAGCCTGCACTGACCACAATCCCACCCAAGCCCTATTCCCCTAATCCCATGCATTTACCCTAGCTAGTCCCCCTGACACTAGGGGGCAATTTAGTATGGCCAATTAACCTAACCCGCACATCTTTGGACAAGGCTAATGATATACTGCGATGGAGGATAGTGAACTAAAAGAAGGAATCTTCTCTGCCCCATTGCAACCCTTTCCATCCAGTCAGCCAACCGTACACCTTTACCAAGATATGCAGTTTATCATTTTCATTGTTGAACACAAGTCTTCTCCGGACACAACTCAAATAAACAAGGACTTTAACATTTCAATAATCGAGAAAAAAAAATCACAGTCGTTTTAAAAAATGGAATGAAGCCAAATTCTCTGCCACTAATAGTAGACCAATGCCTCAGTCTTGGCTCAGTGGCGAGCACTCTGGCCTCTGAATCAAGAGGTGTGATTTCAAGCCCCCACCCCAAAGACCCGAATACATAATCCAGGCTGATGACAATGCAGTGCAGTTGTGGGGGATAGCTGCACAGTTGGAGGTGCCACTTGATGGCACAGCAGCACAGTGGTTATCATTGCTGCCTCACAGCGCCAGGGACCCGGGTTCAATTCCGATCTTGGGTGACTGTCTGTGTGGAGTTTGCACGTTCTCCCCATGTCTGCGTGGGTTTCCCTCAGGTGCACCGGTTTCCAGGATGTGCAGGTTCGGTGGATTGGCCATGCTAAATTGCCCCAAGATGTGTAGGTTAAAGGGTTTAAATACGTGGGGTTTCGGAAATAGGTTCTGGGTAAGATGCTCTTGTCGGAGAATCGGTGCAGACTTGATGGGCCGAATGGCCTGTCTCTGCACTGTAGGAATTCTATGAAATCCAACAGATGGATGTAAAAGACCCCATGGCACGATTTCAGAGAAGAGTAGGGGACTTTCTCATGGGGTGTCATTCAATAGTTATCCCCCAACCAACACCAAACAAAGAGAAACATTTGCAAAATCCTGCAATGTGAAAATCGGCACTTTTCCTGAATAACAACAGGGGCTACACTTCGAAAAGTACTTTGTTGGCCGTAAAATGCCATGGGAGGTCCTGACGTTGTGAAAGGTGCTATATGAATGCAAGTTCTTTCTTTTTCTATATCAGAAGTAACCTGAAATCATAGGGTCATGGAGTTGGACAGCGCAGAAAAAGCCCTTCGGCCCACTGAGTCAGCATCAGATACCTTGGCTGGTTCATGGAAGGGACACAAATCTGTGTCATCATTTATGCCAAACACGTAATACAATTCTCATTACAAAAAAGTTTTGTCACCAGTATTTTTCCCAATGAACAGACTGTTTATAAGAGATCCAACTCTTATCACTCTTTTTTTGAGACCAGTATAATGTGTATCCTGCACCAAAGAAATGCTGGATAGAAGGCTATTAAGGAAGTTTTCATGACCAATAATTATTCACCCTTCCTTGTCCCATAACACGCGCACTATATGTGATTGCCGGAATTTCCGCCCCGGAATCGGGGCGGGCAAGGCTCGCAGAACGGCATTCTCCGTCGGCCTCGGGCGGGATCCTACGAGCCTCGGGTGGGGGAGGCGGTAAAATTCCGGCAAATATCTCTGCAGCGCTGAGCCGGAGCCAAAGCGCGTTGGAAAAAAAGTAACTACACTGCACCAAGTACACGAGTGATTAACAAAACACTAATGTCTCTGAGGCTCTCTGGAGAGACGCGAAGGAACAACAGTTTAAATCAGGAGGGCAGTGATAAATGTAACTAATGCAACAATGAAAATGTAATTAAAACGCAAAACCAGCCCAGAATGAGTTTGGGGAATCCAACATATGAGGAAATCATAGGGGAGAGCTACAGTGTGCCAATGAGACACAGTTGGGTTCCTGCACCAGCAGAGCGATGTCACTAGACTATCGTGCAATTTTCTTTTTTAGTTCATTAAAGTAATGAGCTCTTGAAATAATTTATTTTAAACGAGTCACTTTAATTTTGAAGATGTGTGATTTGGAAAATTAAAAAAAGCATAATTACGTTTGATTTATAGATCGACCTGCTCCAGTGTGAGCAAGAGCTAAAATTTGTGCCAAGGAGGAACGAGGAAAGTAGGCAGAGGGGACAAAAGTATCTCTTCATCTCTATGTAATGCGTGCGTTCCCTCCCACAACGGAACATTACATTGCAGTAGAAGGAATCAATATTTTAAGAGAGAAAAAGGCGAGAAATCGCCAGTATTGTGAACTTTCTAACTTGATGATATGTGGCAAGGGCAGATGACGACTGGAGTTGGGGGGGAGATGGGGTGAGGGGATTGGGGCGGCACGGAGGCACTGTGGTTAGCACTGCTGCCTCACAGCGCCAGGGATCCGGGTTCAATTCCCGGCTTGAGTCACTGTCTGTGTGGAGTTTGCATGTTCTCCCCGTGTCTGCGTGAGTTTCCTCCGGGTGCTCCGGTTTTCTCCCACAGTGCAAAGATGTGCAGGTTAGGTGGATTGGTCATGCTATATCACTCCTTAGTTCCAGGGGGACTAGCTAAGCTAAATGCACGAGGCTATGGTGATAGAGATTGGGTGAGATTGTGGTCGGTGCAGACTCGATGAGCCGAATGGCCTCCTTCTTCACTGTAGTCTTCTATGATTGCAGGGTGTTTTAGACAAAAAGGGACAGATGATGAGTGTGATGAGAGGGAGGAAGGTTTGTTGGCATTCTGAAAGGAAGATGGAAGGAGAACGACACCAAATTGGGATGGTCACCTCAGCCTACCCCAAGAGAGAGAGGGAGAGAGAGCTGGGGAGGCAAGAGCATGCAAAGAAAAAGCAGCACCAGGCTGGGCATGCACATCTCTTAAGGTACTGAGAAACGTATATTTTTATTTATTTATTTAATGAGATGAGGGGGGCGCTGGCTGGGCCGGCATGCGTTGCCTATCCCTTACCGCTCTCCATTTCAGAGAGTCAACCACATCGCTGTGACTCTGGAGTCACATGTGGGCCAGATCAGGTAAGGACAGCAGATTTTCTTCCGTAACAGACATTAGCAAACGAGATGGGTTTTTCCGACAATCGACCATGGTTTCATGGTCATCATTCGACTTTTAATTCCAATTTTTTATTAAATTCAAATTTCACCATCTGCCAAGGTGGGATTCGCACCTGGGTCCCCAAAACATTACCCTGAGTCTCTGGATTACTAGTCCAGTGACGGTACCACTCCGCCACCGCCTCTTGAGGCAGGCATGGGTGCTAACTAATCTCCCACTTACCTTAACCAGGGAGTGCAGGCAGCAGAGAAGTACCATGGAGTAGAAGGGAAAGAAAGAGAGGCTAAAGAAATAGAGTAATCACACACAACAATTTTTAAGGTGCTGTTACATACAACAAACAACAATGGACAACATTTTTTTTAAAACTAGTTGTTGTTTTCACCAAGTACACCTCAGGCAAACCAAATCTGATTTGCTAAACAAAAAAAAGGGCTAAGGCAAATTGACAACTCCTGTAATTATCTGGTTCATGTAAATCCGTGTGTTCCATGTGCTGTGCATCTCTACAAAACAACCATCCTGCTTGGTGCATTTATTTTTCAGATCTATGTGGCATTAACAGCTGACATTTTCCAGGTTTATGTTGTGCTAACAATGCTTGCCCTGAGAATTAATATCTTCAAACCCCTTTCTTGTTGATATTTCTTTTATTTAAACATTCCCAATTCCAATGCTGTGGAGGATAATCCTTTAATATTGTACATCTCAATTCCTCTGCCAGGTACTTTTCCACAGTTGCAAGGGGGTGTGGACCTTGAGCAGGATTGAATTACCTCTCTCTCTAAAAGGGCACAAGTTCTTCTCCCCAAGGTTTATTAGTGTGAGTTCCATCCAACTCAAACTCTGTCTTCGGAAACACCATCTGTTTCCTCTTAATGGAGGGGTTTTCATTTTCTCTTCTAACCTTCTCTGTTTCTCGTGCCGCACAATATCTTCTCCAGTGCCCGACATCAACGGCGGGCAAACAACCTGATCCTAACGAGGCTCTTCGCATTGCAGTCAGATATCAGGAGTTCAAATGACGAGAGTAACCGCGTGTTGATGTACTTTCTTTACAAATCACCCACAATCATTTCTGTGGCATAACTTGTGGTCAGCTTACTCTTGTGTCTCACCCAGTTTGGTGGCACAGTGGCAAGCACTGCTGCCTCACAGCGCCAAGGACCTGGGTTTGATTCCCAGCTTGGGTCACCGTCTGTGCAGAGTTTGCACGTTCTCCCCATGTGTGCGTGTTTCCTTTGGGTGTTCCGGTTTCAAAGAACAAAGAACAAAGAGAATTACAGCACAGGAACAGGCCCTTCGGCCCTCCAAGCCTGCACCGACCATGCTGCCCGACTTAACTAAAACCCCCTTCGCTTCCGGGGACCATATCCCTCTATTCCCATCTCATTCATGTACTTGTCAAGACGCCCCTTAAAAGTCACTACTGTATCCACTTCCACTACCTCCCCTGGCAACCAGTTCCAGGCATCCACCACTCTCTGTGTAAATAATCTGCCTCGTACATCTCTTTTAAAACTTGCTCCTCGCACCTTAAACCTATGCCCCCAAGTAATTAACTCTTCCACCCTGGGAAAAAGCTTCTGACTATCCACTCTGTCCATGCCTCTCATAATCTTGTAGACTTGTATCAGGTCTCCCCTCAACCTCCGTCGCTCCAGTGAGAACAAACCAAGTTTTTCCAACCTCTCCTCATAGCTAATGCCCTCCATACCAGGTAACATCCTGGTAAATCTTTTCTGTACCCTCTCCAAAGCCTCCACATCCTTCTGGTAGTGTGGCGACCAGAATTGAACACTGTATTCCAAGTGTGGCCTCACTAAGGTTCTATAAAGCATCAACATGACTTGCCAATTTTTAAACTCAATACCCCGGCCGATGAAGGCAAGCATGCCGTATGCCTTCTTGACTACCTTCTCCTCCTGCATTGCCACTTTCAGTGACCTGTGTACCTGTACACCCAGATCCCTTTGCCTATCAATGCTCCTAAGGGTTCTGTCATTTACTGTATATTTCCTATCTGTATTAGACCTTCCAAAATGCATTTCCTCACATTTGTCCGGATTAAACTCCATCTGCCATCTCTCCGCCCAAGTCTCCAACTGATCTATATCCTGCTGTATCCTCTGATGGTCCTCATCGCTATCCTCAAATCCACCAACCTTTGTGTCATCCGCAAACTTACTAATCAATCCAGTTACATTTTCCTCCAAATCATTTATATATATTACAAACAGCAAAGGTCCCAGCACTGATCCCTGAGCAACACCACTTGTCACAGCCCTCTATTCAAAAATGCACCCTTCCACTGCTACCCTCCGTCTTCTTTGACCGAGTAAGAAGTTTAACAACACCAGGTTAAAGTCCAACAGGTTTATTTGGTAGCAAAAGCCACACCTTTTGCTTTTGCTACCAAATAAACCTGTTGGACTTTAACCTGGTGTTGTTAAACTTCTTACTGTGTTTACCCCAGTCCAACGCCGGCATCTCCACATCATTCTTTGACCGAGCCAGTTTTGTATCCACCTTGCCAGCTCACCTCTGATCCCATGCGACTTCATCTTCTGCACCAGTCTGCCGTGAGGGACCTTGTCAAAGGCCTTACTGAAGTCCATGTAGACAACATCCACTGCCCTACCTCGTCAATCATCTTCGTCACTTCCTCGAAAAACTCGATCAAGTTCGTGAGACACGACCTTCCCTTCGCAAAACCACACGACCTCCCCTTCACGAAACCTCCCACAATCCAAAAGACATGCTGGTTAGGTGCATTGGCCATGCTAAATTCTCCCTCAATGTACCCGAACAGGCGCTGGAATGTGGCAACTAGGGGATTTTCACAGTAACATTATTGCAGTGTTAATGTAAGCCTACTTGTGACACTAATAAATAAAAAAATTAATTAAACTCGGGACTGAAATTACTCAAAGACAGAAAAGTGCGGTTGTTGCAAGTGAAGGGAGCGGCGCACTGGTGCAGTCGATGGTGTTTGGAGCTGTCGACCGGGGTGGTTCTAATCTGAAGCCACCTGCGTTATAACCAGACTGAGGGTGTGACACCAACACCGGGCATCTGGTATTGGAGAAGCGATCTTCCTGCCACGCCCTGCCTCCTCCCCAACCCCCTCTCCCATCAACACATCAACACTCTCCAGCCTGGTGAACACAGTAAAATTCCCCAAAATAGAGAGAGAGAGAAAAAAGCCGCATGCATGTGTGTGTGTACACATCACCGTGGCAACCGAGCCTCTCAACTTCAAACCCTTTTGTTTCAAGGGAATTAAATGTCACAATTTTAAGCCTCTTCTAAAACCGCAATTCTATACAGCATTACTTTCCAGTTTTGATATTTAAATGTGTTGCCTGATCTCCAGTTAAGTGCACAATGTTTCTTTTGGCACCTTGTGTGAAGGGTCCCACAGTTTGGCATTGTACAGCTCATGCTATTTTTATAAATGCACGTCTCTCCACACCCATGAAGCAACAGAGACGTGTAAGGTGCAAGTAAACTATTGTTTGAAATTATGAATTTACTGCAGACTTACACAATTACTGGCCTGAAACAGAGCCTTGCTTTCATGAAGTAACGACTCTATTTTACAGCAAACCGCAAGCACGATGAGACAATTCTGCAGTGTCGAAGGTGGCGTCCTTTTTTTGGACGAGACACTACATGGAGGCCCACTCGAAAAGCAAGAGGAGGAATTTCTTCTCTCAGAGGTTCATTAATTTTTTGGAATTCTCTACCCCAGAGAGTGGTGGAGGCTGGGTCACTGAATATATTCATGGATGAGTGAGACAGGTCTTTGATCTACAGGGGAGTTAAGGGTTACTGGGGATGCAAGAAAATTAAGTTAAGACCACAATCAGGTTGACCATGATCTGACTGAATGGTGGAGCAGGTTAGAGAGGCCAAACAACCCATCCCAGCTCCTATCTCTTATCTACTAGGAGTCCTCTCATATGGTTATAGAATAGAATCCCTACAGTGCAGAAGGAGGCCATTCAGCCCATCGAGCCTGCACTGACAGCAATCCCATTCAGGCCCCTACCCCTGTAACCCCACGTATTTACCCTGCTAATCCTCCTGACTTTAATGGTCAATTTAGCATGGCCAATCAACCTAACCTGCACATTCTTGGACTGTGGGAGGAAACTGATGCACCCGGAGGAAACCCACGCAGACACGAGGAGAATGTGCAAACTCCACACAGTCACCCAAGGCTGCAATTGAACCCGGCCTCCTTCTGCACTGTAGTGACTTTATGGTTCTCTAACCATTCTACATGACTGATCAGTGCCTCAACCCAACTTCTCTACTATTTTCCCATATTCTTTGATAACCTTTACAAGCAAGTATCCATTAAGCTCTTGCAGATCCCAATTGCCACAATGTGCATGAACTTTCTGGGTAAGAGGTTTCAGGTTGCCACTACTCTTTGTGTGACAAAGCGCTACTTGAATTCCATTCTAAATGGCCTGGCACCAGGGTTAAAATTATACCTCCGTGTTCTGGATGATCCTCAGCACAACAAATAGTTTATCCAAATCTGTATCCACCCCATCAAACCTTTCATCTTTTTAAAAATCCCATAAAGTTTATTTACTAGTGTCACAAGTAGGCTTACATTAACACTGCAATGAAGTTACTGTGAAAATCCCTTAGTCGCCACACTCCGGCGCCTGTTCGGGTACACTGAGGGAGAATTTAGCACAGCCAATGCACCTAACCAGCATGTCTTTCGGGCTGAGAGGGGAAACCGGAGCATCCAGAGGAAACCCACGCAGAACGTACAGTGACCCAAGCCGGGAATTGAACCCGGGTCCCTAGTGCCGTGAGGCAGCAGTGCTGACCACCGTGCCGCCCCACAATGGATTATGATGGATCTCGTGCAAGCGGAGCAAGGTTGCATCTCCTGAACACCACTTCTGAGAAGTAACCTTTGCCAAAAATATTAATAACTTTTGTTCTTCGTACAGATGCCGACTGATCCTGCTGTGGTTTTCCAGCACTTTCTGTCTAGGGCTTTAGATTGCCAGCGTCTCTCTCCCTTTGCTATTTATTTTGCGTTGTATTATGTTCTTTCAATCGTTGCCAGTGTTGCTAAGTCTTAACAAATCCATAGTTACACTATAACTGCAGCCAATGCATAAAGCCAGGGAGGGGATTGTAGTCCAGTTAGAACCAATACTAAAATCTTGCCAGTAATCAAGAATAACATCTTTAAATCCCTTATTATACTGACAGTCCCACTCGGCAGTTTTTGCACACATTTGCTGCAGATGTTCCAGTCTATAGGATCTCCTTTTTTTTTTTCGGTGTTGGTCTATACATATGAGAAGTTAATTCTTTTTTCCTGCCAATTCTAATTAGTGAGCATTTCCTTACATTAGTGGTTTCCAGGTCTACGGTGCTTCCTGCTGAATGATGACCCAGCTTCGCTGTGTGAAGTCACACATTGTTCCAGCAGTACATAAAGACCTCCTGATGGGACACCAAGCGCCTCTATTCTGCTGCAGGGGTCAGGGACAAGGACCTCAATCAGCAGCGGGGGGTTTCATCTGGAAACTATGGTGCGTATCCTCACAAAACCTCTTCTTTTTCAGAAGTAAACACACGTAGGCACACACATACAAATGTGCACACACACATTTTGCATGTCACAATTAAATTAAGATTCTGTTTACCACCTGCCACCATCCATTGATCTTTCTCTACGCCCTAGTTATGACTGTAACACTACATTCTGTACCCTCTTCTTTCCTTCTCTATGTACGGTGTGCTTTATATAGCATGCAAGAAACAATACTTTTCACTGAATGGGCGGCACAGGTGGCACAGTGGTTAGCACTGCTGCCGCACAGCGCCAGGAACCCGGGTTCAATTCCCGGCTTGGGTGACTGTGCGCAGTCTGCACGTTCTCCCCATGTCTGTGTAGGTTTCCTCCGGATGCTCCGGTTTCCTCCCACAGTCCGAAAGAGGTGCTGGTTCGGTGCACTGGACATGCTAAATTCTCCCTCTGTGTACCCGAACAGGCGCCGGAGTGTGGTGACTGGAGGATCCTCACAGTAACTTCATTGCAGTGTTAATGTAAGCCTACTTGTGACAATAAATAAACTTGATAAACTTAATGTGACAATCATAAATCAAATTAAAGCTAAATGCAAAATTGGCAGCTGTTCCAGGCTAGCTTTAAATGTCACAGGGAGTGGGTGGGCACATTGAAATGGGTGAAAATGGACAATTCTAAGACAAATTTCTACACAAGCGACTAATGGGCTATCGGAATGGTCTTTTTGGTTAGTGAAGACAACAATTTCAGATTCATTCGCATTACCTACAGGTGACACAAGACAAGAGGTTGGATGTAGTGTGGATGTGGCGCGCGGTGGGGGATGGTGGAGAGAAGATTTTTCTTTCACCTCCCTAAGCAATTAAGCCAGAATTAGCTTCCATCATGCTTCTCAGTCATTCCATTTCACTCTATTATATATAAAGTCTTTGACTGTGTGCATTTCCTAGTTATTTCATGATAAATGTTGGGCGGTATTGAACCGTGACGACTCGGGTCTCCTCAGATACTTAAGTGAATAGATTTCTTTAATTCATTTACAGGATGTGAGCATCGCTGGCAAGGCCAGCATTCACTGCCCATCCCTAATTGCTCTCGAGAAGGTGGTCGTGAGCTGCCTTCTTGAACCACTGCAGTCCGTGTGGTGTAGGTACATCCACAATGCTGTTAGAGAGGGAGTTCCAGGATTTTGACCCAGTGACAGTGAAGGAACAGTCAGGATGGTGAGTGACTTGGAGGGAACCTCAAAGTGGTGGTGCTCCCATGTATTTGCTGCCCTTGTCCTTCTTGATGCCAATGGTTTTGGGTTTAGAAGGTGCTGCCGAAGGAGCCTTGATGAGCTCCCGCATTGCATCTTGTAGATAGTATACACTGCTGCCATTGTTCACCAGCGGTGGATGGAGTGAATATTTGTGGAAAGGATTCCATTCAAGCAGACTGCGTTGTCCTAGATGGTGTTGAGCTTCTGGTTGTTGCTGGAACTGCACTAATCCAGGCAAGCGGAGAGCATTCCGTCACACTCCTGACTTGTGACATCTTGTAGATGGCGGATAGGCTTTTGGGAGTCAGGAGGTGAGTTACTCGCCACAGGATTCCTAGTTTCTGACCTGCTCTTGTCGCCGCAGTATTAATATGGCCATTCCAATTCAATTTCTGGTCAATGGTAACCTCCAGGATGTTGATAGTGGGGATTCAGTGATGGTGACCCATTGAATGTCAAGGGGTGAAATCAGATTCTCTCTTGTCGGCGATGGTCATTGCCTGGCACTTGTGTGGCATAAATGTTACTTTCCACTTGTCAGCCCAAGCCTGGATATTGTCCCAGTCTTGTTGCATTTGGACATGGACTGTTTCAATGTCTGAGGAATCATGAATGGTGCTGAACATTCAGCAAACATCCCGACTTTTGACCTTATGGTGAAAGAAAGGTCATTGATGAAACTGCTGAAGATGGTTGGGCTTAAGACACTCCCTTGAGGAACTCCTGTCCTGGAGCTGAAATGACTGATCTCCACAACCATTTCCTCCACATGAGTCCAGTCCAGAGTTTCCCATTAGTCTGCGAGACAACTCTTCCAATTTTGGCACAAACCCCCAGATGTTAGAAAGGAGGACTTTGCAGGATTGACAGGGCTGGGTTTGCCGTTGTCTTTTCTGGTCCATGCCAAGTGGTCCTTCCGGTTTCAATCCGGGCCTTCCTCAGGATTAAGGACTTGGGCTGCGGAAATCACCCTAACACCTACTGGTCAACAGAGTCCGGCAGCTGCCCATTGCAGGCAGCGCCAAGGGGAGCAATGGCAGCTGCGGGCATTGCACCCACCAGAGATCCAAAATCAGTAAGTGACCAAGGCTGGAGATGAGTGAGGGCAGAATGGGGGTTACCCAATGCCACCACACCCCTCTCAATGCGGGACACAGTCGTTCCCCCATCCCCATTCCCATCCCTACCCTGGTGATGCTGCAGGCAAACCCAATAGTGTTTGATTTTTGGGCTTTCCATGGAGTTATTACCCATCTGCTGCTAGTTGAATACCCTCTGTGGTGGGCTGAGGCCCATAATCATAGAATCAAAGGATCCCTAAAGTGCAGAAGTGGCCATTCGGCCCATCGATCTGCACCGACTCTCTGACAGAGCACCTGAACCAGCCCCTCTTCCCCACCCTATGCCTGAAACATTTACCATGGCTACTCCCCCTATCCTACACATCTTAGAACACTGAGGGATAATTTAGCACCTAACCTGTGCACCTTTGGAGTGTGGGAGAAAACTGGAGCATCCGGAGGAAACCCACGCAGACACGGGGAGAACGTGCAAACTCCACACAGTCATCCGAAGCCGGAATCGAACCCGGGTCCCTGCAGCTGTGAGACAGCTATGTTAGCCATTGCACCACCATGAAGCCCTACAGTATGCACTAAGAATTGGGCACTAATTTCCCACTTAAGGGCCTCAATTAGCAGTGGGTCGTCTTCGAGCGTTCCCACCCAAGACTTAGTCATGGAAGAGGCAGGTAAGGCAGTGAGGTCATAGAATCCTACAGTGCAGAAGGAGGCCATTCGGCCCATCGAGTCTGCACCGACCACAATCCCACCCAGGCCCCATCCCCTCACAACCCCATGCATTTACCTTGATAATCCCCCTGACACTATGGGACAATATAGCGTGGCCAATCCACCTAACCTGCACATCTTACGGACTGTGGGACGAAACCGGAGCACCCGGAGGAAACCCACACAGGCACAGGGAGAACGTGCAAACTCTACATAGACAGTGACCCAAGCCGGGAATCGAACCTGGGTCCCTGGCGCTGTGAGGCAGCAGTGCTAACCACTGTGCCACCCTCCAACCGAATTAAGTGCTCACTTTGCCTCCAAAAATAGCCTAGTGGGAGGCATTAAATTCCATCTATTGTGTCTGAGTCAATACTTATCCCTCAATCAGTCTTGCCTGAGTAGACTATCTGGTCATTATCACCTTGCTGATTTGGGTCCTGGCTGTGTGCAAATTGGTTGCCACATATTCTACGTGATCCCAGTGGCTACACTTCAAAGAGTACTTCTTTGGCTGAAAGGCACTTAACGCTGCGCTGAGGTCTTGAACGGTCCCGCACAAATGAGAGAGTTATTCCTTTCTTTCTCGACCTGATTGACACACGTATCGCGCTGTTCTTGAACAAAGCTTCCAAACCTGTCAAGACGGTTTTAGTCAGCTTTCCACCTGGTGGGTGGGGAGGAGGGGGGACGAGGAGAGAGAAGCAAAAACTCGCCTGTCAAAATAAATCTGCACATATCACTCGTACTGAAGGAACACAAGTTAGAAGGCTGGTTTGTGTGAAATATCGCCAAGACGCATAGTGCACCTTTCATGAATCTGGAATTAATATTTCCAACTCCCCAAGGTTGTCCGGCAGTCCCCAGGAGTTAGATATTAACTTGCTGGTTACTGTTTAAAAGTTTATTTATTAGTGTCACAAGTAGGTTTACATTAACACTGCAATGAAGTTACTGTGAAAATCCCCTCGTCGCCGCACTCCGGTGCCTGTTTGGGCTCACAGAGGGAGAATTTAGCACTTTTGGCTTTATCCTCTGGTTGTAGTCGGCACAATATATAGATGTAACCCTTTTTGTTCCCCCAAGAAAACATCTGGAAGAGGGCACTGCACACAGAAGCGCAGTTTCTCCCGCCATTTATAAACTGACTATAAAAGTTTATTTTATTAATGTCACAAGTCAGCTTGTGATATTAACTTGCTGGTTACTGTTTAAAAGTTTATTTATTAGTGTCACAAGTAGGTTTACATTAACACTGCAATGAAGTTACTGTGAAAATCCCCTCATCGCCACACTTCAGCTCCTGTTCGGGTACACTGAGGGACAATTTAGCACGGCCAATGCACCTAACCAGCGCGTCTTTTGGACTGTGGGAGGAAACCGGAGCACCCGGAGGAAACCCACGCAGACATGGGGAGAACGTGCAGACTCCACACAGACAGTGACCCAAGGCGGTAAATGAACCCGGGTCCCTGACGCTGTAAGGCAGCAGCGCTAACCACTGTGCCGCCGTGCCACCGACACAGACAGCAGACCCATGAGAAAAATCATTGCACTATTAAAATAACCAGGTGTTACCCTCCCCCCATTTTTATTTGAAGACCTTTGTTTTCCAGTTATAAAAATGTTGGGGATGGAGCGATGTTTGATTGGACAGGATGGCTGGAGATGAATTTTAACGAGATCTGGCAATCTTAGCTGGGGTGGTTATCTCCATCCTTTTACCGAGTCACAGTTCAGCATCTCTGCAACTCGGCTGCAAAACCTTAAGGAATTAGTCCTCTAATACTCTCAGGAACGTCAAGAAAAGAGCAGGGCTTTTGATCTTCATCTGTTCAAAATGCATCATCTTGGAAGGGGTATCTTTTTTTTTTAAACGTTCAAATCGAAAATACTGTCAGCGGGGGCATCTTTTGGGAGGGGGAAATGGGAGAAAATGAGAAACACATGGCGTCAACTTCACTCGCGAGGAGCCGCAGGTAATTTATTGCAGCTTGCAAGTGGTCTGCAGCTGAAACCCATCCAAACGCTTCTAGTCGTGTCGACTGGAGTCAATTCAGATGCCTTCCTATGGCCATTGTGCTTTGATGTGCCAAACAGAGTCAGTTTTGCTGTGCAGGCTCGCAAAGAAACAGCTGATTAAGGAGCCCATAAATTCGACAGATCAAAAAATAAAGTCGCACGTTTGTTTGAAAGCACCGGGCCAGATGTTGGTAGCGGCTCCTGCTGTGCAATCCAGCCTCCAAACTCCATTGACATTTGAGTTGTGTTCCCTACCATTCACAACCTCAGAGAAACAGGTACTAGAGACTGCCACATTTTAAGGAGCTTTCATTTATTAGGTCACTCTTGAAATAGAAATGGATTGAAAAGGCAAGTACTCTAGCAACTTTGGGTGACACCCCAATACAAACAAAAGGTTCAACAATGGGTAAGGACTTGGCTAAGGTTGTCGGCCCTCCCTGATTAGAATCATAGAATCCCTACAGTGCAGAAGGAGGCCATTTGGCCCATCGAGCCTGCACCAACAACAATCCCAATGAGACCCTACCACCCTAACCCCATGTATTTACCCTGCAAATCCCCCTGATGCCGAGGGGCAATTTAGCATGACCAATCCACCTAACCTGCATATCTTTGGACTGTGGGAGGAAACCGGAGCACCCGGAGGAAACGCACGCAGACACAGGGAGAACGGGCAAACTCCATACAGACAGTGACCCTAGCCGGGAATTGAACCTGGATCCCTGGTGCTTTGAGGCAGCAGTGCTAACCATTGTGCCACCGTGCCGCACTCAACTGTCTTCAAGTCTCCAATCCGCCGGTGGGACAGGCTGGAAAATCCTGTCCAGTATTTCTGATCATCAGGCCACAAGAAGAGGGGAGAGGGAAACGGTAACAGAGTGGTTACCACTGCTGCCTCACAGCGCCAGGGTCCCAGGTTCAATTCCGGCCTCGGGTCACAATCTGTGTGGAATGTGCACATTGTCCCCATGTCTGCATGGGTTTCCACCGGGTGCTCCGGTTTCCTCCCACAGTCCAAAGATGTGCAGGTTAGGTAGATTCGCCATGCTAAATTGCCTCTTGGTGTCAGGGGGATTAGCAGGGTAAATATATGGGGTTACGGGGATAGGGCCTGGGTGGTATTGATGTCGGTGCAGGCTCGATGGGCCAAATGGTGGAACTAGTAAAATTGGACTGCTCAGGAGGCCAGAATCAGCGCCGTACAGAGACTGCGGAGGGTTCTAGGGCTAGAGGAGGTGACAGAGATAGGGGCAGCTGATCAAGGACTATGGAGCAAAGGTGGATCAATGCAGTTGGCCACTAGAAAGCAGGAAGGTGCTCATTCATATGTCGCACACATTTGTTGCCATTAATTGGCGAATAGGAGCACATTTTTAAAACATTTTTTTTACTCCATCCTTAAAGTTACAAAAAGCCAATGCTCAGAATGGACCGGGCAAACCTGAATCTTGCTTGCTCCAAAAAACTAAATTGAAAATCCAATTGAATCCAATTCACAGTCCCCACAAGAGAAACAAACGAGATCCGAGCTGACAAGATAAGGCATTGTACCCCATCTTGGACTTTGATCCGACGCTTGATCTTAGCCAAAAGGCCGAGAAGCAAGCATTTTACTTGCATTTGGGCGTAACTGTTTCTGGCTTGACTGAAGTTATTCAATTTCCATGATGCATCAAATGCAGCTTAGTCCTTTAAGTTTGTCTAATTTTTGCTACGTGATAGGAAAATGGAATAATTAAGGCTCGGGAGCAACACACAATTTATGAGTAGTTTTGCCTTCGTCCCCGTGAGTGTTGCTAAATGGTATAACTCATCAATGACAAGCTAAACGAAAAGCAAACAAACCACCAGGCAATCCAGATCTACATATGTGCACATATATCTTTTTGCTGATTAACAACCAAGAGGATCTTGATTCTAATGGGTCTCGCTCATCATTAGACAGAGGTGATCTGGGAAACATGTAGGCACTACACAGTGCATCAATCATTTTTAATGCTGAGATAATTCCCAGAACCATCAACACCTCAGCAGCAAACGTTTGCCCCTCAAAATAACAGTCAAGCCATGCATAAAAGGAAAGAAGTTACATTTATGGAGCAGCTTTCACATCCTCGGGGTATCCCAAAGCAGGTTACAGAAAATGACGCCCATTTGAAATGTGTAGCCACTGCTGTGATACAGGTAAAAGTGGGAGTCCAAGATCTACACTAGCACCAAATAGGTAAATTACTCTATAATCTGTTCCAGTAGTGTTGCCTAAGTGATAAATATTAGCTAAGACAAGGAAACATTCCCTACTCTTCATTGAAAAACGTCATGGGATCATTCACACTTACCTGAATGGACAATGTTGGACCTTGGATTAACTTCTTATCCAAAGGACACCGCCTCTAACAATGCAGCATTGTCACGGTACTGCTCTCAAGCATCCAAGGTCAGGTACAATGCCTTTTCTTGTCAGCTTGGATCTTATTTGACTCTCTTGTGGGGACCATGAATTGGAATCAATTTGAATTGGTTTTTTGGAGTAAGCAAGGGGATGGATTAAAGGCTTGCCCTGTCCATTCTGCGCATTGGCTTTGTAACTTTAAGAATGGAGTAAAATATTTTAAAAAGCATTCCAAAGGCCTTCCCTGTCAGATCCTTCCTACATGCCCGGAGTCTCACCTCATCTGCACAATGCCCTCAAGGTGGCTGCGGTGGAGAAGAGACTGTTATCCACCTCCTTGTGGAATGTGCCTTGGTAAAGAGAGATGGGGTGGTTTTTGTCAAGGTTCATCTCAAGCAGCTCTGTGACGCAGGACTCTGCTCTACGGGCTGTTCCCAGGGACGCACTCTGAGACAAACATCAGCTGTTGCTGGAGGATCATCAACTCGGTGAAAGACGCTCTTTGCTCTGCCCGAAACCTGTAGGCCTTCCAGTGAGAAGAGTTGTCCCCAACCGAGGGACACAGCACTGGACTGCATGCTGAGGGACGCACCAAAGCCTGGGGCAGCTGCCACAAGAGGTGCAATGGGGGAAGGTCACTGTCTAAGACCTTTCAGTCACAGTGAACTGAGGGGAGTGGAATTGTACAGAACCCCCTCAAGCTGTATGACTCACATTGAATGTATACAGTGAATATTATAAATATCACAATTGTATAGAAGCACCTCAGAGTGCAAACTGATTCAGGTGGACAACTTAAATAACTTTGCACCATTTGTAATCACCATTTTGAAATGTCTACACTGTTTCTCTGACTGCATTGAAGAACCTCAAGAGTGAAACATGATGTGTGTAGAGAACCTGAATATTATTGCACTGCGTGTGATGGCCATTTTGAAATGTTTGTCATGTTCTTTCAGAAATTTAACGAATAAAGTACATTTTTGCAAAAAAAAAGCGTCCACCTTGATTATGCGTGCAAAGATATGCACTTTCTCATTTCCTTCTCTATGAATGGTATGCTTGTCTGTACAGTGCGCAAGAAACAATACTTTTCACTCTATGTTAATACATGTGACAATAATAAATCAAATCAAGATCAAGCGAAAGATCAGGTGTAATATATTTTCTTGTCACCTTGGATCCTGTACATCTCCCCTGTGAGGATCATGGGTTGGATTCAATTTGAATTTGAATTGGTTTTTGGAGCAAGCAAGGAGATAGATTAAGGGCATGCCCTGTCCGCTCTGCGCATTGGCTATGTAACTCTGAGAAAGGAATAAAATATATTTCTTAAGAAGTCCACATTGATTATGTGCTTGGGAGTGGGGTTTAAACCCATGGCCCTGTAACTCAGAGTTAAGAGTGCCATCACTGTGCTAAGAAGAGTCTGCTAAATTAGATTACACAAAGTAATCAATTTTAATATTCCAGATTTAACTTTTCCCCACACTCCCAGCCTTAATAATGTCGTTTATGGTTTCTCTGAAAGATTGTAATTATTCTACCACCACATCATCAGTTACTGAGAGGGCTGCGATTTTGTCCATTAAAGGGATGGAAGTGACTCACGTGACAAGCCCACATACACACACACCACACACCACACACACACACAAAGACATAAACTCACTGCAGATAAATCTATTTACTGCAGCTTAATCATTCACACCAAATCTTGCAAAATGGATTTAACTCGATCTTCTGTCTGCGGTTCCGAGAAGCAGGCATGTCAAATTTGTGCATAAAACTAGTCATTACACACTTCAAATATTGTACAGTAGCTTTTGCCAATCACATTTCTCACCCTCATTTCAATCGTGGGCAGAAGTAAAAGCTAACTTATGACCCATTAAAGCCTCCAAGAGTTGAGGGCATGGAGGAAAATAAAATAAATCACCAATTTCAGAAAGGCAATCATTCAACTCCCCCAAAATCAAAGACCGTTGAAATTGGTATTCTCAACTCTGCAATGGAAGTTTTAGTGATTATGGATTTATGGTCTCCAGCACAATGCATCACCGCGTGGATGAACACAAAGCCAGCACCCTCGCCATTTCTTTATAAAGACAGTTCCCAGATTTTGGCGGAGCATCAGTCAAATGCTGCACCCGGAGACTCAACATGATCTGAACAATGGTCGGAGAGGAGGAGGAGGAGGGAAGGGAAGGAAAAAAAGAAAGCACAGAGTTATCACTACATACCTCATCACTCACCCTGAGGAACGCCGCACGGGTGAGAAGCAAAAATGAGGGTCGAATCAAAAACGTGGAAAGAAAACCAAGATTGCTTTTGACTTCTCTCATGATTCTCCAATACGAGAGGCAAAACAAAAACTTCCAAACACTGTGTGGCCTTCGAAAAGTGGACGACAGCAGGCTGAATGCTCGAGCACAAAATTTGAGGCTGCCACACCAGTACAGTACTCAGGGAGCCCTGCACTGTCGGAGATGCCACCTTTCAGATGAGACCTTAATCTGAGGCCTGTAAAAGGTTGCATGGCATTATTTGGAGCAGGGGAATTCTTCCGTGTGTTCCGGCCAATATTTAGTTCCTCAACCAACCTCACCAAACCAGACTATCTGGTCCCTGCCCCACTGCTGTTTGTGGAATCTTGCTGTGCGCAATCCAGCTCCCCTGTTTTTTTTATTCATTCGTGGGACATGGGCACCACTGGCTGGCCAGCATCTATTGCCCATATCTAGTTGCCCTTGGAGGGCAGTTGAGAGTCAACCGCGTTGCTGTGGCTCTGGAGTCACATGTAGTCCAGACCAGGTAAGGACGGCAGATTTCCTTCCCTAAAGGACATTAGTGAACCAGATGTGTTTTTCTGGCAATCGACAATGGTTTCATGGTCATCAGTAGATTCTCAATTCTAGATATTTTTATTGAATTCCATCTGCCGTGGCAGGATTCGAACCTGGGTCCCCAGAACATTAGCTGAGTTTAATAGTCTAGCGGTAATACCACTAGGCCATCGCCTCCCTCTTACTGGTGCATTACAGCTTCTTCATAATCCAGCTGGGAGCACTGAGAGAGTACCTGCACCACATGTACTTTAATATTTCATGAATAAGGTTAAATGCGAGTTCTCCTACTACCACATGATTCCTGTGATGCATGATTCTGTGGTTTTGATGTAAAATAGCATACCTGATGTACAATTCATAATAAACACACCAGTTAAAATGTAAAAAAAATTTTTTTTTAATCATTCATGGGGCGTGGGCGTCGCTGGCTGGGCCAGCATTTATTACCCATCCCTAATGGCCCATGAGGGTTAAGAGTCAACCATATTGCTCTGGATCTAGAGTCACATGTAGGCCAGACCAGGTAAGGACGGTGGATTTCCTTCCCTAAAGGACATTATAGTTTTTATTATTCATTCGTAGGACATGGGCGTAACTGGCTGGGCCAGCATTTATTGCCCATCCCGAGTTGCCCTTGAGAAGGTAGTGGCGAGCTGCCTTCTTGAATCGCTGCAGTCCATGTTCTGTGGATTGTCCCACAATGCTGTTAGGGAGGGAATTCCAGGATTTTATTTGATGACCTTAAAACACTGATTGCACTCCAGAAGTGCTTAATTGATTGTGAAGGGTTTTGGCGAACCTTGAGGTCACGGTAAATGTAAGTTTGCTTGTTCTTTTCCTCATTGTGAAGCACAAATGTGCCAACACCAAACACTCAACAAGATGCTTTATTGAGCACCATCTCACTCACTGATCGACAGGCGAATGCCTTACGATCACCAGACTCCATCTGCTATGGGTCTCTGTAGATCAGCAAAGATGCAATATCACTTTACGGTCTGCACCTCCAATGAAACAAGTGATTAGAATTAGTTTTGCTGAAAGTTTAGAATTGTTTCCTGTCATTTAGTCCATTCAGATCAATGTTGAGTACAAATAAATGGGAGTAATTTCAAGCCATGCATGGATGAAATAATTTTAGATCACACACAGCGGTTATGTTGCAGGCACAAGTGAATTAATAATGAGTTAGAAGACTTGTAATATACAAAGAACAGTTGACACTCTGCAAGTCTCCTTTGTTCAGGCAAACCGCTCCTCCAAACAACAGAGGTTTAATATTCTCAGTTGGAAAAAAGTGGTAGGCACAATGTACTTTCAACAAAACTCTTAGTACAAATAGGAGATTTAAGAGGATGACGAAGATAGAGAGAAGGTGAGCGAGCAGAGGTAAAGTGAGGGAACAACAAGAGATAATAGTGTTTATTTATTCGTGTCACAAGTGGGCTTACATTAACAATGCAATGAAGTTACTGTGAAAATCCCCTAGTCGCCACACTCCGGCACCTGTTCGGGTACACTGAGGGAGAATTTAGCATGGCCAATGCGCATAACCAGCACGGCTTTCAGACTGTGGGAGGAAACCAGAGCACCCGGAGGAAACCCACGCAGACACAAGGGAGAACATGTAGACTCCGCACAGACAGTCACCCAAGCCGCCAACCCAGGTCCCTGAGGCAGCAGTGCTAACCACTGTGCCACCGTGCTGCCCTGAGAGGAGAGATAAAAAGGAGAACCTTAAAATAAAGAACTGGCTGAGTGTCTCGTGCAAAGTGGTTAATTATTCCCATCTGGGCTTTGTTTTTGCCGTGAGCCCATTAACTAAGGATCAGATTTATCTTCAGCTATTGGAGTTACCATGTTACTCTTTTTGTTCGGTACATGTATATCGGGGCTTTCACCTCCCCATTCCACACCCCAAGTCTTTGACAATAAAGACAAGGAATTATCCTTCATGTTGCTTCTCTTTTTTTTTTTAAAAACGTGAACCACAGCCCATCTACCATAATTACCTATAATCCGCCCGGATGGCTGCGGGGAATTCTATCAGCATTGAGTCATTTCTGCGTCTCATTAAAGTGATACTGCAAGTGGAGCAGTTTGAGTACAATGTCGTTTCAGTAGCGGAGGGGTCACTGACCCCTATCCCACCGCACAATAAAGTGTATGGTTCATATATCTAGAAGGCCTATTCATCTCGTCAAAATATTTGTAAATTCCATTATTCCCCAAACTGCAGAAGGAGAGTGGACTGGCGTCACAGCACTGCGGGCTGCAGTGTGCATTATACTGCCTTGATTATGACACATTAATACTGACAATCCATCAGGCCCTATAGATTAGCTGGCTCTAAACAAACACTGCGATATGTACGGAGACACAACTTATTGACTGCCGCAAAGATTTGTGGCAGGGGTGAGGCGCAGCAACGGAGCGGTCAGTGAATGCAGACCTCTGCTGACCAGAGGCATAGGCCTCTGTGAAAGCCCATAATCTGCCGGAGTTATAAATCTTCCTCCCCCTCCACCTCCCAACCATCAGCACCCACCCACCTGCCCCCCCCCCCCCCACCCACCCCGACAAACCATACAGATGGTGCACTTCTGCAGTGATCTTTGCAATTGCTTTAACATTTTACACACCAGTGCAATTATAATATCTCATTTTAAGCAGCCTTGTGCAAGCAGGTGCTTGAAGGTTCCTGGAGCTGAAAGACAGGAGCATGTGATATGGAAAGTAAGGAACAGGGACCATCATCAGCAAGTGTGTGCGAGCAACCGAAAGATGCAGAGCTTCCTGCAGAGAATGAGGCGCAGACAGATAGACTAGGAATTTACTACGTCCCAGGCGAGAGGCCCTCAGCCTCCTTGAAGACAATGCCACCCACAATGCTGCAGATCTGCAGGATCCTTCATCATCAGTAGACCCTCATGCAGGCTTGTCGCCAGAATACAGGACAAAACAGTCACTGCACATGCTAAAAATACATTAGCAGAAATAAAAGGGGACTCGCCTTTATATTACAGCAATCACGGCTTCGGGACTTTTCATAGAATCCCTACAGTGCAGAAAGAGGCTATTTGGTCCATTGAGCCTGCACCAACAATAATCCCACCCAGGCCCTATTCCAGTAATCCCACACATTTACCTTGCTAATCCCTCTGACACCAAGGGGGCAATTTAACATGGTCAATCCATCTAACCTGCACATTCTTGGAGTGTGGGAGGAGACCGATGCACCCAGTGGAAACCCACGCAGACACGGGGAGAACGTGCAGAACACACACGCACACACATGCGCGGCTGGAATTGAACCTGGGTCCCTGGCGCAGTGAGGCAGCAGTGCTAACCACTGTGCCACCCATTCTCAAAGCCTGTACTGCAGCCGCTCTGGTAACACAAGAAACACGACCGATAATTTGCACACAGCAAGCTCCCATGAACAGGAGAATGGTAATGACTAGATAATCTCATTAGCGAGTTAGGCCTGACCTGGAGCACTGCATCCAGTTCTGAGCACTGTATTTGTGGAAGAATGTGAAGGCATTGGAGAGGGTACAGAGGATATTCATAAGAATGATTCCAGGGATAAAGAGCTGTAGCTATGAGGATAGATTTGAGAGGTTGGGCCTGTTTTCCATGGAGAAAAGAAGGCCGAGAGGACACTTGATGGAGGAATTCAAGGGGGTATGGACTGGGTAAATATTGAGAAACTGTTCCCACTCAAGAGAGCATCAAAAACTAGAGGGCACAGATTCAATGTAATGGGCAAAAGGAGCAGTCATGATGTGAGGAAACATTTTTTCACCCAGAGGTTGGTTGGAGTCAGGACCTTCCTGCGAGGGTGTGGAAGGAAGGTTTGATTGAAGTATTTAAAAGGGAATTGGAAGAAAGAATGTGCAAGGTTACGGGGATAAGGCAGGGGAATGGGGCTAGGAGAATGCTCTTTCAGAGAATCAGTGCAGACTTGATGGGCCAAATGACCTCCTTCGGCACTGTGAACATTCTGTGATAAAAGCTGAGGGATAACTAATGACCGAGACACCGGACAGAAGTTCTTTCACTCTTTGATAGTGCCATGAGATCTTCCCAAGAGGGCAAATTGAGCCTCAATCAAACACTTCATCTGAAAGATGGAAGCTCCAGTATCCAGTTCAGTACCATACTGGTCATGGGTCAGTCTCGGTTATGGGCTCTCATCCTTGGGAATGGGACTTGGACCCAAAACCTTCTGCCTCTTGAGATGAGAACATTGCCAACTGAGCCGTGGCTGACACCAGTTCGCATCAAGGTAATACGTCTTCTAAAATTTTGAATTTCTCCACCTTAAACATTAGCATCCCATTGACCATAAAACCACAAACCAAGTTTCCAGGACGGAACTTGCCCTGGACAAATACAGCTTCTTTTTTAAAGAACAGAACTGCTGGCGTCATCCTGGAAGCAGTTGGGCTTACCTGATACTCCCTGCCCTCTCTAAAACTGATACCAACAACGACATGCACACAACCACTCCCGGCCCCACCCACCCACCATTTGTTTGTTCTCAGGACCCGAGCAACACAGGCAAGGCCGATTTAGTGCCCACCACTACTTGTCCCGAGGTGGTGGTGATGGACTTCCTTCATCAAAAGCTTCACAGTGAAGTGAAGTGAAGTGCCTTGGCACTTGATAAATCTGTGATGACCTCAGCCAGACTAATGAGGTTGGCTTGCTAGAGTATGAACTACCTGAGTCTTCCCACGCTCCTGATCTACAGGTGAGGAGGGGGGCGGGTCTGGAGGGCGACCTCCTCATGAGTCTGCTCCTGGGCCTGGCGAGGCACGCCATCAATAGGTCCAGGCAGCGGGCGATCGACGGGGTTGTCCATCCTGACTGTCTGCCCCTCTACTGCGGCTATATTTGCAGTCAGGTGTCTCTGGAGAGGGAGCATGCAGTGTTCATGGGTGCAGTTGATGCCTTCCGCACCCGTTGGGCACCGCGGGGGCTGGGCTTGATTATCGACCCTGATAATCATCTTTTGATTTAATGTTTTAAGTTTCCTTTCGACTTTGTTTTTTGTTCGGGCTGTTCCCCCTCCTTTCTGTCCCAAATTTAATTTGAGTTAGTTTATTAAGTTGGTACCAGAAAAGAAGTGCCTGATGAGTCTTAAATGTGTATTTTCCCAAAAAGAAGTACCTGATGAATCCTAATTGATGGTTAAATCAGGGAGCCTCATGTTCCCTATTTAAAGCAGGTGTGTCAAGACTCCCAGCCTGCATTCAGCAGGGAGCAACTGGAGAGCTAGCTGTGTACATATATGTATGGTGTAAATAAAGTAACTTGGTGACGGGACTTTCGCCTCCGTGGAGTTATTACAAAATCAAAGTTGTTGGTCACCGAGAGGTCAATGAAACTGGACTTTTCACACCCTTATTTTTAACGCTACTTTTTAAAAAATTCATTCATGGGACAGGGGCGTCGCTGGCTGGGCCAGCATTTATTGCCCATCCAATAGTTGCCCAAGGGCAGTTGAGAGTCAACCACATTGCTGTGGGTCTGGGGTCGCATGTAGGCCAGACAGGGTAAGGATGGCAGATTTCTTTCCCTAAAGTACATGAGTGAACCGGATGGGCTTCTCCGACAGTCGACAATGGTTTCATGGTCATCAGTAGATTCTTAATTCTCAATATTTTATTTTATTGAATTCAAATTCCACCATCTGCCGTGGTGGGATTCGAACCCGGGTCCCCAGAACATTCGCTGAGTTTCTGAATTAATAGTCTAGTGATAAAATCACTTGGCCATCGCTTCCCCTGGTGATATTGTTCAGGAGAGTGGGGTTTGCCAGATCACTTCAGGGGGCATTAAGAATCAGCTACATTGCATGGTGCCCCGAGTTGTGTGTAGACTAGTCTGGGTGGGGACAACAGGTTCCATTCCCCGTAGCACACCGGTGAAGCATATGTCACCACTTCAGGCCAGAAGTGGCAAACTAGCATTTTCCAAGGGACAGAGATAACACACAAGAGGAAGGACAAGCAGAATCAGTGTCGTGAATAGAATGTTTTATTTTTCACCGGTGCATCAAGGCGATAAAAGCTGCAAAGTCTGAAATAGGGTCTGCACAACCTTTTGTGCAAGATGGATACGCACTACCTCACCCCACTCCACCCCACCGCAGAACATCTAATGCTCTTGGATTATCACAATCTACAACCAAAAAGGAAACTCAGGAATCTGTGTTGCCAGGTTTACTTATATCTCTCTCCCCGCCTTTAACCCGGCTTGGTAGATTTTTTTAAATTCATTCGTGGGACATGGGTGTCACTGGCTGGCCGGCATTTATTGCCCATCCCTAGTTGCCCTTGGTCAGAGAGCAATTGAGAGTCAACCACATTGCTGTAGCTCTGCAGTCTCATGTAGGCCAGACCAAGTAAGGACGGCAGATTTCCTTCCCTAAAGGACCAGATAGGCTTTTTTTTCCAACCATCGGCAATGGTTTCATGGTCATCAGTAGATTCTTAATTCCAGATATTTTTTATTGAATTCAAATTCCACCATCTGCCGTGGCAGGATTCGAACCCGGGTCCCCAGAACATTAGCTGTGTTTCTGGATTAATAGTCTGGCGATAATACCACTAGGCCATTGCCTCTACCTAGATGTTGATATTGTACACAATTATATCAATGCCGTCAATCAAAGTCAGAGGCTGGGCTAAAAAAAACTGGTGAGTGACCAAAAATCAAATTGTTCCATTACCTGGGTGGGCTTAACATCCTGTAACACTTGTTGAGCAGTGGAAGTAGCTCAGTCCAAAATGAGCATGCATGTCTGCTATAAATCAGGAAATGCCAATTCTGACACAATCTCGCTTACAGATGAGAAACATTTTGATATTTCAGTCAGGAGGAAAAACTAACAGTGGCAGATTACACCAACCCCTGGTAATTTGAAGTCTTTTCCTTGCTGTCTAAAAAATTAAACGATCAATAATTTGAATTCGGTAACTCTAATGAACAGGGCATAGCTGATACTTAGAGCTTAAATTAATTGAACCATACGATGAAATGTTATTGACCCAAAACATTCTCTCTCCACAGATGCTGCCAGACCTGCTGAATATCTCCAGCATTTTCTGCTGCTTTGTTTTTGAATCATGTGAATACTTGAAATCAGAGAATCCATAGAATCCTTACAGTGCAGAAGGAGGCCATTTGGCCCATCGAGTCTGCACCAACAACAACAATCCCACCCAGGCCCTATGCCCGTATTCCGACATATTTACCCCACTAATCCCTCTAACCTACACATTCCGGGACATTCAGGGGCAATTTAGCACGGCCAATGCACCTTAACCCACACATCTTTGGACTGTGGAAGGAAACTGGAGCACCCGGAGGAAATCCACGCAGACACGGGGAGAACAGACAGTGACCTAAGCCGGGAATCGAACCCAGGTCTCTGGAACTGTGAGGCAGCAGTGCTAACCACTGTGCCACCGTGCCACCCATTGGATTAAGCAATGGTCAACCTCTTGGGTTTTAAGCCAAACAAACAACCTTGGACCGAATGAAATGACATAGAAACATAGAAACTTTGCTGGGCAGAAGGAGGCTGTTCAGCCCATCGTATCAGTGTCAGCTGAAAAGCAGCTATCCACGTAATCCCACTTAAAGTTATTGATCCATTGTCCTCGGCACTTGATCACGGCACTTCCAAGTGTCCATCCAGATATTTTGAAAATGGGATTTGGGTTTCTGCTTCTACTATGCTAACAGGTAGAGAATTTACAAGACTGCCAACATCCCTCTGGATCAGCAAGAAAAATCCTCAACTCAATTGGGCGGCACGGTAGCACAGTGGTTAGCACTGCTGCTTCACAGCTCCAGGGTCCCGGGTTTGATTCTCGGCTCGGGTCACTGTCTGTGTGGAGTTTGCACATTCTCCTCGTGTCTGCGTGGGTTTCCTCCGGGTGCTCCGGTTTCCTCCCACAGTCCAAAGATGTGCGGGTTAGGTTGATTGGCCAGGTTAAAAAAATTGCCCCTTAGAGTCCTGGGATGCGTAGGTTAGAGGGATTAGCGGGTAAATATGTGGGGGTAGGGCCTGGGTGGGATTGTGGTCGGTGCAGACTCGATGGGCCGAATGGCCTCCTTCTGCACTGTAGGGTTTCTATAAAAAAATAAAAAAAAACTCCCCTCTGATCCTCTGCCCCCTTGTTATTGACCTCTCGACTGGCAACAACTTTGAATTATTTTATTTATTTACAAGCAGGCTTATACCAACACTGCAAATGAAGTTATGGGTATGGGTATAGAGGGATATGGGCCAAATGCGGGCAATTGGGCCTAGCTTAGTGGTTAAAAAAAAGGGCAGCATGGACAAATTGGGCCGAAGGGCCTGTTTCCATGCCGTAAGCCTCTATGACTGCTACAGCGCAAAGTTATACTGTCACTCCAAAAGACTAATGTGCAGGAAAAAGTACTTGAGAACAAATCCCCTAGTCGCCACACTCCGGCCCCTGTTCGGGTACATTGAGGGAGAATTTAGCATGGCCAAAGGGCCTAACCAGCACGTCTTTCGGACTGTGGGAGGAAACCGGAGCACCCGGAAGAAACCCACGCACACAGGGAGAATGTGCAGACTCCACACAGATAGTGTCCCAAGCCGGGAATCGAACCGGTGTCCCTGGTGCTATGAGGCAGCAGTGCTATGCACTGTGCCATCCATGATTCCATTTAATTTAAATTTAACTCTTAAATTATTAGATTAGGGAGGACAAGCACAACAGAGTTAAATTTCCGGGGGCAGGGATATAGAAGTAACCCCATAAACAACTTTTTAAAAAAAGTTATTAATAGGAAACTAAAACATACGCTATCAACCTGATGGATGGGAAGCCTATAAACTACTCAGATTGAATAATTTATCTTTTTATTTCAGAATAAACTCCTTTAATTTTCGCAATATTCCAACGCAATTGAAATGTCTCTTAGTTATTCAACAAAATGAGATTTCACAGAAGTACTTAGGATCTGCAGACAGGGAGAGGCCATTTGGCTCAGCTGGTCTATGCTGATGCTCTGTATAGGCCTTCACTCACTCCCCCTCTTCGCAGCATATCAACAGGCCTTGCCGTTGATTCCTCTCTCCCTCATATACTTACCCAGCTTCCTCTTAAAGGCATCAAATGAGATTAGCACTGCAATGCAGCTGGTGATAATCACAAGTAATCACATTTATCAGAGAAATAGATCAGAGAAAGGTGATCACCGTCCTTCGTTTGCCACGCCTCCCCCCCCCCCCCTCCAACCTCCCAACCTCCCCCCTCCTGCTGGCTTCCTCCCCATCTCTGGAAATTTAAATACTGCCCTTTCTAAAAAAAATGTAATTCCCAGACATGTCAATCAAAATTAGCAGACCCGAATGAATCGCCGTCAGGAAATCACGGGCAGCGATTTATTTACTTTATCGGAGGACATAAAATTATACTAACAAAATCAAACTGATATGTTTCACCGCCAGCCCTCCATCAAGCTAATAGCAAGAATTTAACTTGAAATTGGAGACTCGATGATTGCAGCACTGACGGCATTGTCTGACAGACTCATTACCACGGTGACCAGGTGACCCCGAGCCGAAGCTGTGGAACAAGTTCACCCTCTTGGTCCTTTGGCGTATAATCGCCATGGTTACAGAGAGCTGGCCGATGATGCGGCTGGAAGGTACCAAACTATTTCATCTTTCCCAAGGAACAAGGCAACGGTGCATCCTCATATTGGACGAGCACTCACAGCACCATGGACGCTATATGTTCGGTTCAAAGCTCCTGTCAAGTTTGCAAGTAAAAGAATGCATTTCTTTAGAGAGGGGGAAAGAAAGGAACTCTTCTTTAGTAACCCACTTTTCATTAAATCAAATCAACTTTGCCATGGGGTTCCTAGCTTTCTGAAAACAAACCTGCCATATTCATGATGGACAAATGAACTGTCTACACATCCACTTGCATAGTTTAAATGCGATGGCACGGTAACACAGCGGTTAGCACTGCTGTCTCACAGCAGTGTGTGGGTGGTGGGTGGTGTGTGTGGAGTTTGTACATTCTCCCAGTGTCTGTGTGAGTTTCCTCCTGGTGCTCACGTATTTACCCTGCTAATTTCCCTAACCCTCACATCTTGGGACACTAAGGGGCAATCTAGCATGACCAATCCACCTAACCTGCACAGTAGATGCAGGGAGGATGTTCCCAATGGTGGGTGTGTCCAGAACCAGGGATCACAGTCTGAGAATTCGGGGTAGACCATTTAGGACGGAGATGAGGAGACATTTCTTCACTCAAAGAGTGGTGAGCCTGTGGAATTCATTACCACAGGAAGTAGTTGATGCCAAAACATTGAATGTGCTCTAGAGGTGGCTGGATATAGCACGTGGGACGAATGGGATCAAAGGTTATGGGGAGAAAGCAGGATTAGATTATTGAGTTGGACGATCAGCCATGATCGTGATGAATAGCAGAGCAGGCTCGAAAGGCCAAATGGCCTCCTCCTTCTCTATTTCTATCTTTGGACTGTGGGAGGAAACCGGAGCACCCGGAAGAAACCCATGCAGACACGGGGAGAACATGCAAACTCCACACAGACAGACAGTCACCCAAGGCCAGAATCAAACCTGGATCTCTGGTGCTGTGAGGCAGCAGTGCAAACCACTATGCCACCGTGTCACTTGCCGCGAGCAAGGACATGGGCGGGCTGAGGTTCAGATGGCACCCAGTTAATGATGGGTGGAATTTGGAAGGCATTGGGATAGTCACATTTGGAGTTAACAAAGGAACGGGGAAGGTTTCAGCCGTAGATGATCTGAGGCAGGGGCAGAGTCCAGGGGTGGAAATAGGCAGTCTTAGTGATGGCACGGACATGTGGTCGGAAACTCAACTTGGGGGGTCAAATATAGCAGCATGTTGCAGACAGTTTGGTTCCGCCTCTGGTTTCAGTCAATACTTGGATTCCAAAATTAAAGACAGATTTTTTTTTAAATGTTTGCAAGTAGGAGATGCAAATTTGATCTTGAAAGAACTTAAATCTACAATGAAAATGTTTCTTGTCTCTACTATACCATTCTCATTACAAGAGAGCCAGCACAGTAACTGCAGATCCATTTCTGCTCATTGCGCTATGTTTCAATGCATTATTTAACACTAATAATATTCAGCTACAATTCATAACCACCGCAGCATACAAATCCAGGAAAGGTCCATTAACCATTTTTATTCTTCTTCTCCCTCTCTAATAACATCATTTCTCATCCACTTTAGAAACAGCACTGACCTGCAGATACTCTCAAGAATTTAACACATGCACCATAATATTTAACTCCTCATTCAACCTATTGAGACAATAACCAAGAAAAGCTTTTTCTCTAAAAACCAACAGCGCCTGCAATTATTGTTTTAAGAGTATTTACCGCAATTTTCTTTTTTTAAGAGCACCGCTAATTCAGAACATGAATCAACAGTCCCATCAACTCAGTTCCTGTCCCCTCCATTGCCTGATGACATTGACTCACTGTTAGGGTACGTAAGAACATAAGGACTAGGAACAGGAGTCAGCAATTCAGCCCTCGAGCCTGCTCCACCATTCAATACAATCATGTTTCGGTAGGGGAACATGTAGCAAATAGTGACCACAATTCTGTTAGCTTTAGGATAGTGATGGAAAAGGATGAGTGGTGTCCCAAGGGTAAGGTGTTGGATTGGGGGAAGGCTAACTTTAGTGGGATTAGGCAGAAATTGGCAGCTCTTGATTGGGAGAGGCTGTTTGAGGGTAAATCCACATCTGACATGTGGGAGTCTTTTAAGGAACAGTTGTTAGGGCTGCAGGACAGGCATGTGCCTGTAAAAAAGGATAGGAAGGGTAAGATTCGAGAACCGTGGATAACCAGGGAAATTGAGGGACTGGTCAAAAAGAAAAGAGAGGCGTATGTTAGGTCCAGGCAGCTAAAAACGGAGGGAACTCTGGAGGAGTACAAAGAAAGTAGGAAAGAACTCAAACGGGGAATTAGAAGGGCAAAAAGGGGTCACGAAATGTCCTTGGCAGACAGGATTAATGAGAATCCCAAGGCATTTTATTCATATGTTAGGAACAAAAGGGTTGTCAGGGAAAAAATCGGACCTCTCAGGGACAAAAGTGGGGAATTATGCTTGGAGCCCAAAGAAGTAGGGGAGATCCTAAATGAATACTTTGCGTTGGTATTCACAAAGGAGAGGGATGTGTTGACTGGGAGTGTCTCGGAGGGGAGTGTTGAACCGTTGGAGAAAATCTCCATTACAAGGGAGGAAGTGTTAGGTTTGTTAGCGAATATAAAGACTGACAAATCCCCAGGGCCTGATGGAATCTATCCAAGGCTGCTCAGGGAGACGAGAGATGAAATCGCTGGGCCTCTGACGCAAATCTTTGTCTCGTCTGGATGCGGGTGAGGTCCCAGAGGATTGGAGGATAGCTAATGTGGTCCCGTTATTTAAGAAGGGTAGGAAGGATAACCCAGGTAATTATAGGCCGGTGAGCTTGACGTCCGTGGTGTGGAAGTTGTTGGAGAAGATTCTTAGAGATAGGATGTATGCACATTTAGAAAGGAATAAACTCATTAACGATAGTCAGCATGGTTTTGTGAGAGGGAGGTCATGCCTCACTAACCTGGTGGAGTTTTTTGAAGAAGTGACCAGAATGATTGACGAGGGAAGGGCCGTGGATGTCGTCTATATGGACTTTAGTAAAGCGTTTGACAAAGTCCCTCATGGTAGGCTGATGAAAAAGGTTGGATCTCATGGGATAAAGGGGGAGGTGCCTAGATGGGTGGAGAACTGGCTTGGTCACAGAAGACAGAGGGTGGTAGTGGAAGGGTCTTTTTCCGGCTGGAGGCCTGTGACTAGTGGTGTTCCGCAGGGCTCTGTATTGGGACCTCTGCTGTTTGTGATTTATATAAACGATCTGGAAGAAGGTGTAACTGGGGTGATCAGTAAGTTTGCGGACGACACAAAATTGGCAGGACTTGCAGATAGTGAGAAGCATTGTCAGAAGCTACAGAAGGATATAGATAGGCTGGAAATTTGGGCAAAGAAATGGTAGATGGAGTTCAATCCTGATAAATGCGAAGTGATGCATTTTGGTAGAAATAATGTAGGGAGGAGCTATACGATAAATGGCAGAACCATAAAGGGTGTAGATACGCAGAGGGACCTGGGTGTGCAAGTCCACAGATCCTTGAAGGTGACGTCACAGGTGGAGAAGGTGGTGAAGGCGGCATATGGCATGCTTGCCTTTATAGGACGGGGCATAGAGTATAAAAGTTGGGGTCTGATGTTGCAGATGTATAGAACGTTGGTTCGGCCGCATTTGGAATACTGCGTCCAGTTCTGGTCGCCACACTACCAGAAGGACGTGGAGGCTTTGGAGAGAGTACAGAGGAGGTTTACCAGGATGTTGCTTGGTATGGAGGGGCTTAGTTATGAGGAGAGATTGGGTAAACTGGGGTTGTTCTCCCTGGAAAGATGGAGGATGAGGGGAGACTTAATAGAGGTGTATAAAATTATGAAAGGCATAGATAGGGTGAACGGTGGGAAGCTTTTCCCCAGGTCGGTGGTGACGTTCACGAGGGGTCATAGGTTCAAGGTGAAGGGGGGGAGGTTTAACACAGATATCAGAAGGACATATTTTACACAGAGGGTGGTGGGGGCCTGGAATGCGCTGCCAGGCAAGGTGGAGGCGGACACACTGGGAACATTTAAGACTTATCTAGATAGCCATATGAACGGAGTGGGAATGGAGGGATACAAAAGAATGGTCTAGTTTGGACCAGGGAGCGGCATGGGCTTGGAGGGCCGAAGGGCCTGTTCCTGTGCTGTATTGTTCTTTGTTCTTTGTTCATGGCTGATCTCCTCTCAACTTATCTCCACCTTTCTGCCCGCTCCCTTCATCCCGCTACTTATTAAAAATCTATCTATCTCCTCCTTAAATCTGTTCAGTGTTCAGCACCCACTATACTCTGGGGTAGAGAATTCCACAGATCACGACCTCGTGAGTGAAGTAATTCCTCCTCATTTCTGTTTTAAATCTGCCACTCCTTAGCCCAAAACTATGGCCTTTTATTCTAGAATGTCCAACAAGGGAAAATATCCGCTCTACGTCTACCCTGCCAATCCACTTAAGCAGCTTAGTCACCTCAATTGGATCTCCTCTCATTCTTCTATACTTCAGCGAGTGCAGACCTAAACTATTCAATCACTCTTCATAAGACAAACCCCTCATCTCAGAAATCAATCCAGTGAATCTAGGTCCCAATGAACATTGGCAATCTTCCCCTACCTCTTCCAAATGACTCGTCTTCATACGAGACAAAACGCCGTGAGTATTCAAAGGATCATCAATAAACAAAGGGCCCCTCAGGCTGAGCACCGAATGGAGATTTATGCCAGATCACCAAAAGCCCTTTCCAGTGGTAAGCACCTGATGGCCATCAAAGGCAGGGCTTCTAGATGATTCCATTCACTCCATGCTAAAGGAAGAGAGGGGCTTGTTTCAGGCACTCATTGTGCTAAGCTGGGCTGTGATCTGCTAATGCAGCAAATGCTGGAGTTCAATCCAGGGCCCTTCCTGGTCTGCATGGCTGAGATGCACATTGTGCAATCCTCCTACTGAACCCCTTGAAGAGATACGTTCAATCTCGAAGGATCTACAGAAGGTGTCTGATAACGTTCAAAAAACAAGGCTTTTAAAGATGAGACAAAGTAGTTAGCTGGGAATAAAAATGATCTTAGAAGGAAAACAAATTAAAGGTGACACCAAATGGGCATGGGATAAATTCAAGGTAATGCACATCATGAGAGATGAAACATTTGGCTGTGATTAGTGTCCACTCACTGAAAGCATCTCGTCTTTGGAAAGCTGTCATCATCCAGACTAATCAAGTAATGAGATCCAAATGCATTTTGTTATAGGGGGATTAATTTAATCTTGTATAATTCACTGATATAACCACATCTGAAATGTTATGTCATTATGTAATAACCTCACCGTCGATGGGGATGCAGTGGCTGTGGGTTCAGAGAAGGGGGGCAAGAAGGATAATGCTGCAATTTATGTCTACAATTTACAGACAACCTTGCAAAACTGATCTGCTTTCATCTGAAGGGGGGGGGGGGGGGGGGGGGATGGAGAATGGGCATTATTACCCAGGTATTTATTTTTTGCTTCTCAGCATTTTAATGTGGACGTAATCCAATTATTTCACTCCACTCTGATCACAGATCTATAGACCACGAGTACAAAATTGGCAAGCTACAAGATTAGAATACTCTCCGGCCCTCCTGCCAGAGTAAGAGATGCGAAATAGACTCCCATTAAAAGCAGCTGATGTCGTGTCAATTGGCTTCTTTGAAGCACAGCTCAATAACATCTGTTTGAGAATGGGATTCAAGGTACTAATGATAAGTACAGACATTTACAAAATAAACTACAGGAAGAGTGATTCATGTCTTGCTGGGATGCCTATTAGTGAGGTTATCAGTAAGCAATTGCAATAATAATTGTTTATACCCAAGGTATGTTTTATTTTGTGGGTTGCATTTCCATCCAGGGCCTCGCCCCTCTCCATCTCAGATTTGATTTGATTTATTATTGGCACATGTATTGGGATACAGTGAAAAGTATTGTTTCTTGTGCGCAGACTATTCATAGAGTACATGGGGAGAAGGGAAGGAGAGAGTGCAGAATGTAGTGTTACAGTCATAGCTAGGGTGTAGAGAAAGATCAACTTGATGTAAGGTCGGTCCATTCAAAAGTCTGATGGCGGCAGGGAAGAAACTGTTCTTGAGTTGGTATGTGACCTCAGACTTTTGCATCTTTTTCACAATGGAAGAGAGTATGTCTGGGAGGCGTGGGGTCTTTGATTATGCTGGCTGCTTTTCCGAGGCAGCGGGAAGTGTAGACAGAGTCAATGGATGGGAGGCTGGTTTGCGAGGTGGACTGGGCTACGTTCACAACCCTTTGTAGTTTCTTGCAGTCTTGGTCAGAGCAGGAGCCATACCAAGCTGTGATAGCATCCTTTCCAGATGCTTCTGTGGTGCATCTGTAAAATTTGGTGAGAGTCATAGCAGACATGCCAAATTTCCTTAGCCTCCTGAGAAAGTAGAGGCATCGGTGGGCTTTCTGTAGCCTCTTCAAGTTCCATAACCCTCCATAATCTCTGCATTCTTCCAATTCTGGCCTCTTGTGCAACCCTGATTTTCTTCATTCTGCCACTGATGACTGTGACTTTAACTGCCAAGGCAGTGGACTCTAAAAGTCCCTCGCAAAACCTCTCTCCTCCTTCAGGACACATCTTGAAATCTACCTCATTGTCCAAGACTTGGGTTATCTGCCCTAACAGCTCCTTATGTGGCTCAGGGTGAAATGTTAGCCAATGACACTCGCATGACTAAATTAAAAGTGCTATTTAAATGAAAGTCTTTGGTGTACCCCACGAATTGCGTTCTGGGAAGGGTGATAAAATGCTGCACAATAAGGGGGTTCAGATCAAGAACCTCAGAGCTGCGTTGGAAAGGAGGGTGGAGGGGGACATGGTGGTGGGGGAAGACAGGGGCATAGCGGGGGGCGGGGGGAGCGGTGATGATGGTACACAAAGAGGCTGGTGCACACCAACTTTCACCTGTTCATGTGCCCCGTCTATGCCAAGTGTGCAGTTTACATGCATGCAAATGTATGAAAAGGAATCCCAATTTTCATACTGGTATTTCCCCTCCCCTGCGCCACAGCGTGTTGTCTGGTGGTGGAGACAGCTTGCCATTGGCCACTGGTGAGATCTTCTGAACCCAGCAAAGAAGTCAATGGCCATTTGCATTGCTGGCTGGCCGCACCTCCAGGGAACCTGCCACTGGGGGGAGGGGGGTTTACTTTTGGCAGGACCGGAAGATCCCACTGGCGGGAAAGGCCGGAAAATTCCGGCTGAGATCTGCCACTGCCTGACGCAATGGATAGGCAATCCCTCTCTTCCCTGAGTATTGCAGCTTGCTGCAACAGGATCTCCAGGTTAATAACATTTAAATTTTCCAACTATTAAGAAGACAATGATGATGTTAATCGAGTTTATGGAAAATGTTTTCAAAATTCATTATCACCCAATTAAAATTTCCCATGAAACAAACCATTCCTGCTGGTCTAACTTACAACCTGTAAGTTACTGGCAACAATGTTTAGACAGATTGTGTAAAATGTATTTTTTTTTCAAGGTTTATTTATTAGTCGCAAGTAAGGCTTAATGCTGCAATGAAGTTACTGTGAAAATCCCCGAGTTGCCACACTCCGGCGCCTGTTCGGGTACACTGAGGGAGAATTTAGCGTGGCCAATGCACCGAACCAGCACGTCTTTCAGTTTGTGGGAGGAAACCGGAGCACAGGGAGGAAACCCATGCAGACATGGGGAGAATGTGCAGAGTCCACTCAGGCAGTGACCCAAGCTGGGAATCGAACACAGGTCCCTGGCGCTGTGAGGCAGCAGTGCTAACCACTGTGCCACCATGTCTGACCCACTGTACATTGCTGTGTTCATTTATCTTCAGATTATAGGAACGGCAATAAGGGGATTGAGATCAAGAACCTCAGAGCTGCGTTGGAAAGGAGGGTGGAAGGGGACATGGTGGTGGGGGAAGACAGGGGCATAGCAGGGGGGGGGGGGCGGTGATGATAGTACACAGAGGCTGGTGCACACCAACCATCACCTGTTCATGTGCCCCGCGACCTCACAACGCTGCCCGTCTATGCCAAGTGTGCAGTTTACATGCATGCAAATCAATGGCTCACACATGCCACTTCGTCAGGGGAAAGGAAAGGTCCCGCAACAGAATGACAGCAAGGGGAACAGAATGTGAAATGCCGGTCGGGGGAGTGGAAGCAAGCTATCCATCTCAGGTCTACTGACTGCAGACAGTCTTGGCAGAACAGATAATGATGTCTCCTTCTTCTCTCCGGAAACACCCCCAATCCCCCATTTCCCAGCCATCAAATTTGGATGTGCTGCCAGTTTGAAGAAGGTAGCTATAAGGGAGCTATGGCCAGTACTGACAGACTGTCAAAGCTGCAATTTCTGATCCACTTTGCCTGTAGCTGCATTAACCAGCTTTCCCTCTGTCCCTTGAGTAAGAACTGCCAATCTTTTATGTTTTTGTTTTAATCACCCCTCCATCACTTGATATTCAGAATGCAGCCTTTTTTTTCTGTTGGTGCACATTATCTGAGGCAAACATGCAAGTTCTCTGAGGAAAGAGAACACACAATCTCTACAGCAAAGGACCAACAGGGACCAAGGAATTATCTACTCTGAGTCAGCATCAAGTTGAGAGACTCTTTCATGGAAAATAATGCAGACAACAACTCAATGGATGAGTATCACCTCCTGGGGGCCAGGTCCTTCCAAATCGCCTTCCTTAAAAAGAATTGATTTGCAAGATCGTCCATTTCATTCTTCAGACAGTTAACCAAATACTCTAGCTAACTAAAGAAAAATCTCCCTTGGAGTGTGTCACTCCTTAATGAGCGTGACTTGGGGATTTAGCCAACAGCCATGGCTCAGCTAGTAGTAGCACACTCACCTTTGAATTAAGAGGTTGTAGATTTGAGGTCCGGTCCAGTAATCAAGGATGTAATCTAGGCCAGTAATCAAATGCAGTGCTGTCCGAGTGCTGCCTTGGCAGAGGTATTGTCCATCAGATGAGACATTAAACTGTTACTTCATCTGGCTTCTCGAGTGGACGGAAAGTTCCCATGGCACTACTTTGAAGAGTAGGGAGGTTCTCTCTCCCTGGTGTCCCTCAACCAACACAACGTAAAACAGATCATCGCGGTTTGTGGGAATATGCTGTGTGCCACACTGGTGCTCAGATTTCCTACATTGCATCAGTGACTATACATCAATGATGGTTAATTCATTGCTTTTATTTTATCGCTGGTTCAGCCAGCATCCATTGCTCAACCTCCAATTGCCTTTGAGAAGGTGGTGGCGAGCTGCCTTCTTGAACTGCTACAGTCCATATACTGTAGGTACACCCAGAGTACAGTAAGGGAAGGAGTTGCAGGATTTTGACCCACCGATTAAGTACTTTGGACCATGCTGAAGTCACGAAAGACACTGCATGTATTTTGATTTCTGATTTATCACCTGCTTTGAAGCCAACCAGGGGTTAGCCTCTCTCTCCCCGTAGAATCTGCAGAATAAAAACGGCAATGCCTGTTGAGTTACTATCACTCATCAAACTGGCAAGGTGGGATGCATGTCCAATTCCACATTGACAAGAATGAAAATCCTGCCCCAATCCTTGGCTACAAATATTGCATCTTCATTGCTGATCTTGCTGAGATCAGCTAACTCACAAGAGGTAAGGGATTTAACATGGTTCATGACCTCTATGCCTCAATGCTACAACATGAGATCACATGGACTTTAATTCAATATTTTATTTTTACGATCACTGCAACATTGAAATAAATAATGATCCATGGTGATGACAGCCGTGTCTTGGCTTGTTGCATAATCTTCAATTTGGGGTCAGAATCGAAAATCAAAAGTCAGGTCCCATTTCATTTACCTCCCAATACAAGCTGTAAGCATTTACTAAATTACTAAACATGTTAATCAGAGAATTGTCACGGTGCAGAAGGAGGCCATTTGGCCCATCGCGTCTGCACTGGCTCTCCTAACAAGCATTATGACTTAGTGCCAGTCCCCTGCCTTTTCCCTGGCCCCAGCACATTGTTTCGATTCAGATAATCAGCTGATGCCACACTTACAGGCAGTGCATTCCAAACCCTGACCATTTGCTGTGTGGGAAAGTTTTTACTCGCATCGCCTTTGCTCCTTTTGCGAATCACTTCAAATCCGTGCCCTCTCGTTCTTGGTCCTTTTCCGAGCGAGGACTGTTTCCCCGTGTCTGTTTCTCGCCACTTAATAAACACATGCTCACACACGCAACTAAGGAAACAGCAAAGGCTCCAAGGAGGATGCAGGCACACCAGTTCAGGAACTGATTCTTGATGTGAAGTGTATATATTAGGAAGGCCCCTGCTTAATCAGCACTTATGCAGCTAAAACAATGCTTCAGTTCAAGATTTATGTTGGCAAATAATTTATAATCAACTGTGATTGCTAAGTATTACCTGGCTGCTGAAAATGAGCTCCAAGACCATGGCAGGACGCTTTTACATATTGAACGGGGCACAATATCACGGCAAGGCAGCACACTGGTACCACTGCTGCTTCACAGCGCCAGGGATCCGTTCGATTCCTGGCTTGGGTCACCGTCTGCGCGGAGCCTGCACTCTCTTCTCATGTCTGCGTGGGTTTTCTCCGGGTGCACCAGTTACCTCCCACAGTCCGAAAGACGTGCTGGTTAGGTGCATTGACCATGCTAAATTCTCCCTCAGTGAACCCGAACAGGCACCGGAGTGTGGTGACTGGGGGATTTTCACAGCAACTTCATTGCAGTGTTAATGTAAGCCTACTGGTGACACTAATAAATAAACTTTTAAACTTCAAACAGTTTTAGAATCAATAATAGTCCTGCATCATGAATGAAGGACTGGAAGCATTATCTTCCACAACCCTAAACTGGCTCCCAATTTACACAATGATTTCATGGCATGTAAACATTTCCTCACAGTGATGATACATTAGTTTTATTCCAAAAGGACAGTTGAAAGAGAGTTTTCATAAAATACATAAAATTCTCAGCTGTGACGAGTATCGGACAACCTCGGTGATGGGCTCAGTACATTGGGCACAGGTTTCTTGGATTGGGAAATGATAATGGAGTGGGGGGGGGGGGGTTGATGAAATCAGCTTGGTTTCAGACCTCTAATCATCATCATCATGCAGTGCCTGTTAAAAACTGTGCTTGCTCAAATCCCCCCTAAACCTCCCACCCCTCACTTTTAACTTGCGTCCCTTCGTAACTGACCCTTCAACTAAGGGGAACAGCTGCTCCCTATCCACGCCCCTCATAATCTTGAATGCCTCAATCAGGTCGCCCCTCAGTCTTCCCTGCTCCAGCCAAAACAACCCAAGCCTATCCAACCTCTCTTCATAACTTAAATGTTCCATCCCAGGCAATATCCTGGTGAATCTCCTCTGCACCCATTCCAGTGTGTTCACATCCTTCCTATCATGTGGCGAAAGAGGAAAAATAAAACTGCATTCACATAGAGCCTTTCACAATTTGCTTTCAGCAATCTAACAATGATAATCTATTTTAATGATATTGGTCGAGAGATCAATATTGGCCAGAAACAAGGAGAACTCCCTTGTTCTTCTTCTAGACAGTCATAGGATGTGCTATCCTATGAGGGAGAGACAGTGGTGTAGTGGTGTTGTCGCTGAATTGGTAATCCAGAGACCCAGAGTAATGCTCTGAGGACCCGGGTTCAAATCTCACCATGACAGATGGTGAAATTTAAATGCAATTAAAAAATTTCTCGAATTAAGAATCTACTGATGACCGTGAAACCATTTGTCAACTGTTGTAAAAACACATCTGGTTCACTAATGCCCTCGAGGGAAGGAAATCTGCCATCCTTACCTGGTCCGGCCTATATGTGACTCCAGATTCACAACAATGTGGTTGACTCTTAAATGCCCTCAGGGATGGGCCATAAATGCTGGCCCAGCCAGCGACGCCCACATCCCATGAACAAATATACAAAAAAAAACCTCAGTTTAACATCTCATCTAGAAAACAGCATCTCCAACATTGCGGAACTCCTTCAGTACTGCACTGTGATGTCCAGCCTTGTATTGCATGCTCAAATTCCTGGAGCAACTCAGAGGTGAGACAGCTACCAATGAACCATGGCTGACAGAATCGTTGCTGGATGTGGAATGGGAGGAAGGGAGAAGCTGAAGTTGGTGTAAGAAGGAAAAAGGAGGGACAAAGTCAGGGTTCACTAAAGAGAAATGCATTAATTAGTTCTTTGTTTCTTAATCCTTCTCAGTAAACAGAAAATCAAAACTCCAGTCACCAAACTGGCAAAGTTTGAATATCTAATTCCATTCACGGATTTAGCATTCCTGCAGTGCAGAAGGAGGCCACTCGGCCCATCAAGTTTGCACCGACTCTCTGAAAGAGTATCCCCCCCAGACCCACCCCTCTCCCCACCAGATCCCTTCCCCCATCCCCACCACCTTTTTCCCATAAGCCCGCATATTTACCATGGCTAATACACCTAACCTACACATCTTTGGACTATGGGAGGAAACTGGAGCACCTGGAGGAAACCCACGCAGACACAGGGAGAACGAACAAAACTCCACATAGACACTGTCACCCGAAGCCGGAATCTAACCTGGGACCCTGGTGCTGTGAGGCGGCAGTGTTAACCATTGTGCCACCGTGCCGACCTCATGCAAACTTTACTTCAAAGGACATCGCCAAACTATCCACATGCCTCCTCCATTCAAATATTATCAGAATTGCGCACATTTTAACAAGTGCTTCATTTCCACAGCCCATGGCGATAAGTTAGTGGTAAACCTCTCCAGCATCAGTCTTGAAAAAGCTAATGCTTGCTACGTTCTGCAATTGTTGATAAGTGGTTTAGTTCCCCATTAGAGAAATAACCCGTTTGGTTTGTGATTAAATTTTAATTTACTCTATCCAAGAAGCACTTTGGGACTTCCCCTCCCAGTACTGCTGTCTAATCGCGCAAACATGTGCTTGCAATGCGGCTGAGGTCTCTTTATGCAGGAGAAATGGGGCGTCACGGCAGTATGCATTAAACTGCTGCGTCAGCAAGTGCATTAGATTCACTACCGGTAATAAAACTGTTTCAGTCGCGCAGGAAAGGGTGATTACAGTTATACATCAAAGCTAAAGACTGAGCAAGCCAAGGCTCTTTTCTCTCGAAAGGAGAAGACTGAGGGGGTGACCTGACAGAGGTATTTATAGTGATGAAAGGGTTTGATGGGGTAGACCGAGCAAATATATTTCCATTTGTGGGGGGGCTATCTGAACGAGGGGTCATAAGTATGAGATGTCCATAAATAAATCCAAAAGGGAATTCAGGAGAATTCCTAAAAAGTTGAGATGTTGAACTTGCTATCACATGGAGTGGTTGAGGCGAACAGCATAGAAATATTTTGATTTGATTTATTATTGTCACATGTATTGGGATACAGTGTAAAGTATTGTTTCTTGTGTGTTATACAGACAAAGCATACCATACATAGAGTACATAGCGGAGAAGGAAAGGAGAGGGTGCAGAATGTAATGTTACAGTCACAGCTAGGGTGTAGAGAAAGATCAACTTAACGTATGGTAGGTCCATTCAAAAGTCTGATGGCAGCAGGGAAGAAGTTGTTCTTGAGTCGGTTGGTACGTGTTCTCAGACTTTTATTTCGTTTTTCAGGTGGGAGAGAGAATGCCTGGGGTCCTTGATTATGCTGGCTGCTTTTCCCGAGGCAGCAGGAAGTGTAGGTGGAGTCAATGGATGGGAGGCTGGTTTGTGTGATGGACTGGGCTACGTTCACGACCCTTTGTAGTTTCTTGCAGTCTTGGGACAGAGCAGGAGCCATACCAACCTGTGACACATCCGGAAAGGATGCTTTCTATGGTGCATCTGTAAAAATTGGAGAGAGTCGTAGCAGACATGTCAAATTTCCTTAGTCTCCTGAGAATGTAGAGGCATTGGTGGGCTTTCTTAGAGTTACCAAGTACACAAGGGAGCAAGGAATAGAAGGATGTGCGGATAAGGCTTGATGAAGCATGGTGGAGGAGTGGATTGTGAACATTAATAAAGCCAAGTTTGCTGAATGGTCGGTTTCTGGGCTGTATATTCTATGCAATTCCAGTGGATAATATTGCACAGCATGTGGAGCTCGGAGTTGGAAAGTTGTTAATTGTTTGCGAAAATAAAACCAATGTGCTTGCATCCATCACACTGCACCTATCACTAAAGGCTGAAAATCACTCATCTGTAACCTCCAAGGGCTATAAGATGCAGCTGAGCTGCAGTCTGATTGACAGCATACACTGTGATCCGATTGACAATGAAGCCCTCGCTCCTCACCTCATTTCATGCAGTCCCAACGCTCCGTGACCTGGCTGTAGCCCTGGGCGTGCGCAGCATCTTACAGCCCCTTTTAGTCCGGCGCTTTATTACCCAAAGAACTTCAGCAACTTGCCATCGCTGTACTAATAGGGTAAGTGACTCATCTCTTGTTTCTGTCATGCTCACTGCGACCTCAAAAGACCGCATCATACCTGCAGCCAAACTGACAGGCCTTTTTAAGCTGAAGAACCAGTGCGATGTCTACGCTTGACATGTCAAACAGCAGGAAATGTCAGTTTCGAACAATGTGACAATTTATTTTCTGCTCTTGGGAAATGGGAGACAAAAGAGGAGGAGGAGGAATGAGGAAGCACCACAGCCTAAAACGAAAGCTTCCCAAATGCTAACATAGCTGAATGTTGTACCTGCCACAGGAATTAGAGTTTAGTTAGGTGCAACCAGCATGTTCATTCCTCTTTGTACATCTTACTCTCTCTCCCTGTTCATGTTTCCTTCTCTTTTAGCAACAATTGCCAACACTAAATTTGCAGGTTTTTTTATTTTGTTCTTTTGAAATCAGACAACATTTTGGCCTCGACTACTCTCTGAGGTTGTGACTTCCACACATTCACCACTCTCTGGGTGAAAAACATTTCTCCTCACCTGAGTACTGAAAGCTTGTTACCCTTTTGGTTCGATTTGTGTTGGAGAGCTGGAACGTTGGCTCCTCTGTGGATGTGGTGGAACTATGCGCGTTAACCTCTACCTTTCATAGAGTCATAGAGATATAGAGCATGGAAACAGGCCTTCGATGCTACTCATCCATGCCAACCAAGTTTCCTAAACTGAACTAGTCCCATTTGTCTGCGTTTGGCCCATAATCCCTCTAAACCTTTCCCATCTATGTACCCATCCAAACATCTTTTAAATGTAAGTGTACCTGCCTCTACCACCTCCTCTGGCAGCTCATTCCATATACCCGCCACCCTCTGTGTCAACTCACAGCACGTGGACTGCAGCCTTTCAAGAAGGCAGCTGACCATCACCTTCTCAAGGGCAACCAGGGATGGGCAATAAATGCTGGCTAGCCAACCACACCCATGTCCCACAAATGAATAATTTTTTTAAAAGTTGCTCCTCGAGTCCATTTTAAATCTTTCCTCTCTCACCTTAAACCTGTGCCTTGGAGTATTGGACCCTCTTACCCTAGGGAAAAGATCTTGGCTCTTCACCTGTTTATTTCATCTTCTATGCTTCTATGAGAATGTGAAAGAAGATGAGTTACGTAGGGTCTTCCCAGCACTTTAGATAGTAAAGGCCCATTATAACATTGGGGCTTGTACTTTCAACACAGAACCATCACCAATTTGAATCGTGGGATAGCCCCATTTATACTGAATTATTTTTTAATTTGTTCACGGAATGTGATTGTCGCTGGCAAGGTCAGCATTTACTGACACCCTTAACTGCTGAGAAGATGGTGGTGAGTTGCACCTTGAACCACTACAATCTATGAGTAGGTGGTACATGCTGAGGGGTATCTGGGAGGGAGCGCCAAGATTTTGGCTCATGTGGTTCCAAGACAGGATGGTGTGTGGCTTACAACGGAACTTGCAGGTTGTGGTGTTCCCATGCATCTGCTGTCCTTGTCCTACTAGGAAGTAGAGATTATGGGTTTTGGAAGGTGCTGTCCAAGGAGGCTTGGTGAGTTGCTGCACTGCAACCTGTAAATTGTACACACTGCTGCCACCAAGCACTGGTGGAGAGAATGAATGTTTAAGGTGACATACGGGGTACCAATCAAACCGGCTGCTTTGTTCCACATGGTGTCAAGTTTCTTGAGTGTCATTGGAACTGCACTCATTCAGGCAGGTGGAGAGTATTCCATCACACTCCTGACTTATGCCTCCTAAATGGTGGACAGACTGGAGAGTTTGAAGGTGAGCTACTTACCTCAGAATACCCAGCCTTTGACCTTCTGTTGTCGCCACTGTATTTATGCAGCTCTTCCATTTAAAGTTCTGGTCAATGGTAACCCCAAGGATATTGATGGTGGATGATTCAGCAACGGTAATACCATTGAATGTCAAGGAGAGATGGTCATTTCCGTGTGTGTGTGCGTGTCACTTAGCGGCCCAAGCCTGCATATTGTCCAGGTATTGTTGCATACAGATATGGAACATTTCAGCATCCGAGGAGTTGCAAATGGTACTGAACACTTGGTAATCATCAGTGAATACCCACACTTGTGACCTGATGCTGTTGGGAAGGTCATTGGTGAAGCAGTTCAAGAAAGCTAGTCCTAGGACTCCTGAGGGACTCACATAGCGATGTCCTTTGGGCGAGCGGGTGGCAGATCACGCAAAGGTCCATTGACCTTGGGGACGATTTTCTGGTTTTCGGGCGAGCGCAGCCAGAAAATCCCGCCCAGCATCTTTCATGACCTCAGGATTTCCCAAACTCCTTACTAAAACATCAACTAATGTTCTGGGGATCCGTGTTCGAACCCCACCACGGGAGATGGTGGAATTTGAATTCAATAAAAAAACTCCTGGAATTAAGAATCTACCGATGACCATGAAGCAGTTGTCGATTGTCGGAAAAAACCCATCTGGTTCAATAATGTCCTTTAGGAAAGGAAATCTGTCTGGCCTACATGTGACTCCAGAGCCACAGCAATGTGGTTGACTCTCAACTGCCCTCTGAAATGGCCTCACAAGCCACTCAGTTCAAGGACAACTAGGGATGGGCAATAAATGCTGCCCAGTGAGTGATGCCCATGTTCCACGAATGAATGAAAAAAAGACACAACACAAGTGCAGGTCTTTTACAAAGGATTCCTGTTAAAATATACATTTTTACTACTTCTGATTTGGTTATGGTCCTGCAAAGCATCTATTATATTAAAAGCCACTGTATAAATGCAGAACACACATGTACACATTGCTCGAGTGGGCTGTGCCCCATCCACCCACCCCCGTCCCCCACGCCAAGACCATTGATCTGGAAACAACAGCTCAGAGCTAGCTAGGCGTATTGCCCCTTAATGGCTTAAGAACTCTTTCGGTATTGAGACCGGGCAACTGCAAGAAAGCGGAGGGCCAGCATCTCAAGCTAAACTCAACTGAGTAGACACTGAGAGATTCCGCAGCTGATTTGGCACAATGTATAAATAGAATATCCTTGCAATCAACTGACAAATCATGTGTCAAAAGTTACTGTAATCAGAAAAGCTAATCCATTAGTGCATTCATTATCGTAGAGTACACTGCCAACCACTGTCAGTGTAGAACAGACCAAAAACAGACGCATGCAATTAACACCTTGGAGTGACTACAGCAACAAATCCTTGCATTTATATAGTATCTTTGACATAGTTGAATTGCATTGAATTATTACTGTCACATGTATTGGGATACAGTGAAAAGTATTGTTTCCTGCGAATTATACATACAAAACGTACCGTTCATAGGGCACATAGGGGAGAAGGAAAGGAGAGGGTGTAGAATATAGTGTTGCAGTTACCGATAGGTTGAGGAGAAAGGTCAGCTTAATATGGGATAGGACCATTCAAATGTCTGATCGCAGCAGGGAAGAAGATTTGAAGGCACTTCAAAGGAACAATTATTGGACAAGATTTGCCTTCTCATTACTGAACCAGATGGGTTTTTTCCGACAATTGACAATTGCTTCATGGCCATCGGTAGATTCTTAATTCCAGGTGTTTTTTTATTGAATTCAAATTCCACCATCTCCCGTGATGGGATCCGAGCCACGTGGAATCATAGAATCCCGTCAGCACAAGAGGCCATTCGGCCCATCTAGCCTGAAATGACAGCACTCCCACCCAGGCCCTATCCCCGTAACCCCACGTATTACCCTGCTAATCGACCCAAAACTAGGGGCCAATTTACCATGGTCAATCAACCTAACGCACACATCTTTGGACTGTGGGAGGAAACAAGGGCACACGGAAGAAACCCACGCAGACACCCACGTAGAGCGTACAAACTCCACACAGACAGAGACCCAAGCCGGGAATTGAACCCGGGTCCCTGGCGCTCTGAAGCAGCAGTGCTCTGTGCCACCGTGCCGCCCACATGAAGAGATGTTAGGACAGTTGAGCAAAAACCCGAAAGGATTTCAGGAGAGTTAGATACAGAGAGGTGGAGGGAGGAAAATTCCAGAGCGTAGATCCCAGGCAGTTGAAAGGCATGGCTGCCATAGAAGGGATGAAGAAAATGGTGGTGTGAAAAACAGTCTTCTACCCTCTGGTTTCAGACTGGTTATACACGACTAACCTTGCCACTCTCAATCTATTCAGACAATAGTCATAAACTACTACCATTTCAATTACAAAAGATTTAGACAATGCCTTCAATGACAAAAGCATAACTTGAGCACTTTGCAAGGGCCACCAAAACTGCGCCAATCTACCAAGTTGAACTCCCCTTCGTACATTCATTATTTCCCCACAGTAAATTCAAATTTATACATGCTGTGCTCAAAGTGAGGAATTAGATTCCCATCGCATTCCTATCCTGGGCCATACTTGGAAATCATTCTCTGAGAATCTGACTTGGGCCGGCACGGTGGCACAATGGTTCGCACTGCTGTCTCACAGTGCCAGGGACCCGGGTTCGATTCCCGGTCTGCGGTCACTGTCCGTGCAGAGTCTGCACATTGTCCCCGTGTCTGCGTGGATTTCCTCCGGGTGTTCCGGTTTCCTCCCACAGTCCGAAAGACGTGCTGGTTAGGTGCATCGGCCATGCTAAATTCTCCCTCAGTGTGCCTGAACAGGTGCCGGAGTGTGACGGCTCGGGGATTTTCACAGTAAAACTTCATTGCAGTGTTAATGTAAACCAACTTGTGACACTAATAAATCAACTTAAAAAATAACTTTCAACTTGATGCCCCAATTAATGCTCAGCATTTGCCCAGGTTGCCCAAGTGCAATAAATAGCAAAAAATTCTGTAAATAATCAGCTAATTTAACAGAATTAATGTTTTGGGTCTGTGACCATTTTCTCTCCACAGACGCTGTGAAACCTGCTGAGCATTTTCTGTTTTTACTTCTGATTTCCAGCATCTACAGTGTTTTTTTCTCTGCTCTAAGTTTCATCATGACGCTTAAGAGGCGCGCTTGCACATTGAAGTTTCTAAATTACACGTTAGGTGGCACAGTGGCTAGCACTGCTGCCTCACAGCGCCAGGGACCCAGGTTCAATTCCAGCCTCAGGTAAATAACTATCTGTGTGGAGTTCGTACATTCTCCCCGTGTCTGCGTGGGTTTCTTCCGGTTTTCTCCGACACTCCAAAGATGTGCAGGTTAGGTTGATTGGCCATAGTACATTGCCCCTTAATGTCAGGGGGATTAGCAGGGTAAAAACGAGGGGTTATGGGGATAGGACCTGGTGGGATTGTTGTCAGTGCAGGGTCAATGGGCTCAATGGGCTCCTTCTGCACTGTAAGGATTCTATGATTCTAAAGAGAACTTATTTTTCCTAACATTGACTGCCATTTTATTTGCCCCTGGATGGTTTGCCATCAACAGGTCAATGGAAGCCTTTTTGTCCTGTCAATTTGTCTCAGGGCAGAAAGCTAGTTGTCAAAGTTGCCAGCATCAGTGCTGGAGAATGGAACACTTTTTCTACTTGGTTACCCTTGGATCGAACACAACTGATTTTCAAAGCCAGAGCTCTGGACCATTTGGACAGTTTACAAGACTTTTGTCATTTTGTGATCAGCTTTTTTTGCACTTTTTAAACTTACTTGATTTATTTTATTATTGTCACATGTATTGCGATACAGTGAAAAGTATTGTTTCTTGCGTGCTATATAGATAAAACATTCAGTTCATAGCGTACATAGGGGAGAGGAAAGGAGAGAGTGCAGAATGTAGTATTGCACTTACAGATAGGGTAAAGAGAAAGATCAGCTTAATACAAGGTAGGTCCATTCATAAGTCTGATGGCATTGAATGTATTCGAGAGACGAGCAGATGTAGCACTTGGGGCGAATGGGATCAAACGTTATGGGGAGAAAGCAGGATTAGGCTCTTGAGTTGGATGATCAGCCATGATCGTGATGAATGGCAGAGCAGGCTCGAAGGGCCAAATGGCCTCCTATAAGACCATAAGACATAGGAGCAGAATTAGGACAGTCAGCCCACCGAGTCTGCTCCGCCTTTCAATCATGGCTGATATTTTTCTCATCCCCAATCTCCTGCCTTTTCCCCATAAGCCCTGATCCCCTTATTAATCAAGAACCTATCTATCTTTGTCTTAAAGACACTCAATGACCTGGCCTCCACAGCCTTCTGCAGCAAAGAGTTCCACAGATTCACCACTCTCTGGTTGAAGAAATTCCTCATCATCTCTGTTTTAAAGGATCGCCCCTTTAGCCTGAGGTTGTGCCCTCTGGTTCTAGGTTTTCCTACTTGTGGAAACATTCTCTCCATGTCCACTCTATCCAGGCCTCGCAGTATCCTGTAAATTTCAAAAAGATCCCCTCTCATCCTTCTAAACTCCAACGAGTACAGACCCAGAGTCCTCAACCGTTCCTCATACGACAAGCTCTTCATTCCAGGGATCACTGTTGTGAACCTCCTCTGGACCCTTTCCAAGGCCAGCACATCCTTCCTTAGGCATGGGGTCCAAAACTGCTCACAATACATCAAATGGGGTCTGACCAGAGCCTTATACAGCCTCAGAAGTACATCCCTGCTCTTGTATTCTAGCCCTCTCGACATGAATGCTAACATTGCATTTGCCTTCCTAACTGCTGACTGAACCTGCACGTTAACCTTAAGAGAATCTTGAACAATGACTCCCAAGTCCCTTTGTGTTTCTGATTTCCTAAGCATTTTCCCATTTAGCAAATAGTCTATGCCTCCATTCCTCCTTCCAAACGGCATAACCTCTCACTTTTCCACATTGTATTCCATCTGCCACTTCGTTGCCCACTCTCCTAACCTGTCCAAGTCCTTCTGCAGCCCCCCTGTTTCCTCAATACTACCTGTCCCTCTACATATCTCCTCCTGCTCCTATCTTCCATGTTTCTACGGCAGTAGGGAAGAAGCTGTTCTTGAGCCGGTTGGTACACGTTCTCAGTCTTTCGCATCCTTTTCCTGATTGCAGGTGGAAGAGAGAATGTCAGGGGTGCGTGGGGTCCTTGATTATGCTGGCTGCTTTTCTGAGGCAGCAGGAAGTGCAGATGCAGTCAATGGATGGGAGGTTGGTTTGCGTGATGGACTGGGCTACGTTCATGATCCTTTGTAGTTTCTTGCGGTCTAGGTCAGAGCAGGAGCCATACCAAGCTGTGACACAACCGGAAAGAACGCTTTCTATGGTGCATCTGTAAAAATTGGTGGGAGTCGTAGCTGACATGCTGAATTTCATGCCAATGTGACAGCAAATATAGGATCAAACAGCAACTGTGGAAATCTTCCTCAGAGGATTATTTTTAAGTATATCCCCGTTTCTACCCATTCTGTGATCTTTTTTATAAAACGACCATCGGGTCAATAGTAACACACAGGGAGTGGGACACCTAGTCCATCGGCCTCCTAGGGCCATTTGGTACCCACCACTCATAGAACATATAGAACAGTACAGCACAGGAACAGGCCCTACAGCCCACGATGTTGTGCCGAACATGACATTTCAACTCTGGGAAAAAGATTTTGACTGTCAACCATCTCATAATGGGCCTCCCATAATTTTATAGACTTTTATCAGGTCTCCCCTCAGCTCTGCCGCTCCAAAGAAAATAAAAAGAGAAATCACTTGATGGAGCATTGAGGTGGCCTGGGTTGACTTGTTGTTGGAGGTTTCTCCCACTGTGGCAAAACTACCCTAGAGTCAACAGCTGCTGCTGAAACATGGCTCGGATCATTCTTGGGGAACTGTGGGCTAACGCAATACCAATCAATCAATCATTCCCTGAAGCGCTGGCTCACTGCATATGAATAAGGACAGTGGTTCCTTTTGGAGTGGTGGCACCATCTCTGAGAAGTCAGGATCCCTGGCCACATCACTAATTGTTCAGTAGGCTTCACGCATGGAATGCCACTGGTGCATTGGAACAGGTTAAATACACAACAAAGTGCCTTTGATGCCTATGTCTAAAGAGCATGGCCACTGCAAAAATGGGAATCTCAGTCACGTGAAATGGCACAATTTTCAAAAAAAGGCAGGAAATTATCTTCAGTGGCCTGGCTGATATTTATTCCTCATCCAACATCACTGAAAAAAACAGGTTACTTAGTCCTTACCTCGCTGCGGTTTGTGGGACCCTGCCGTGTGAAAATTGGCAGCCGTATTTCCTACATTGCAACAATGACTACACTTCAAAAATACTTCTTTGGCTGTAAAGTGCTTTGGGACCTTCCAAGGTCATGGAAAGAGCTACATAAACACAAGTTCTTTATTTTCCCACATCCTAGCCACTCATATTTCTTTGTCAAAAAATACCATGTTATTGGCACTTGTGTGCCAATTGGGGTGCATGTACTGAGTACGGTACAAAGTCATTTCATGCCAGAACCCTTAAAGGTAGCACAGAGGGGAGATTGCCACCAAATTGAAACCAGGTCCCAGAGGAGATGGTGTAATGGTGTACAATCCATCTGCCTTTACATAGTCTTTATTAATATCAATGTCTGGTTGCAAATTCTAAACTGGATGATGCAGAATGTTGATTCTGGATTCATAACAGGAACTCAAGTCTAACACATCCTGCAAAAAAAAAGTGCTGAAGGTAGGAATGAGGAGGAAACATAACTCATCACTTTACATATACAGAAACTGAGGCCAGCTACATTACAGGAAGCAAATTCAAGACGGCGAGGTTGTCCCAGTCACCACCTGCACCAGAGCGGGAGGACACAAGTGTTGCTGACATAATCTCTTAATTTGTGCGGTGATGCAGCTGCAGAGCGAAATCTGGGTGTTGTTCCCAAAGGGTTGGGTGGGGTAAGGAGAAAGAGACAAGCGAGGGAACCATTCCGGTCCGTCCTCATGGAGGTTAGTTCAGGGACAGCCAGCGCAGATGTCTGGGAACAGTTTGCCAGTTCATCTGCTTGGTACTCAGAACTCCAAGAACCAAAGGCATGAAACATTAATTTGGAGTAAATTAAACTTTTGAAAGTGACCAAATTGGGTTTAAATACATCTGTGCAACACATGTTACAATTGTCCAATAGGCAGTGGGGAGAAGAGTGGAGAGTACAGGAAACCAATACCTATATTAATTGGAATGGAAAAAGTCATCAAGCTTTTCCACTCCAAGTTGGAACAGGAAATTGTGACAGCTGCCATCTTCCCGGATTGTAGAATGGAATAAAGAAGCAGAACCACGGTCCCTTTATTCAATGCTTTTCACGACCTTGAGATGTCCCACAGAGCTTTACAACTAAATTAAGTACTTTGTGGGTATGGTCACAGCTGTAATGCGGGAAAGGCGGCAGCCAATTTGCAGACAGCAAGCTCCCACAATCAGCAGTGATAACTAATGGCCGGTCTAGTTTAGTCATCTAGTGATAGCTGGGGAAATACCCTGCGCTAGCCTCAAAATAGCATATTTTCCATCCAGGGTGAAGGGGGCTCGGTTTAACATCTAATCCAAACAGCCTTGCCGACAGTGCAGCACTCCCTCAGTACTGCACTTGGGAGTGTCAGTCTGGATTTTATGCTCGAGTCACAGGAGCAGAACTTGAGCCTGCTGCCCCTTGGCCAGTGCTGTCAACTGAGCCAGGATTAACACTGACCTGGTACTCAGCCAGACAGCATCACAGCATCAAGACTGACGTGCAAATATTGGGCAAGGGTAAGGACAAGGTTGGCTATGATGGTCCTCCATGGTCCACATGTCTGCCAAACATTCTTTGCAAATAACACAGAGGGGAAAATTGCCAATAGACCTGCAGCTTTGGGAACGCTGCCAGATTTCGATCTGCCCTTGGTCCCAAGACTACATTTCAGTCAACAATCTAGTTATCGATTTATGTGCCCGGTGCTTGATGTCTTTTTCCATTTCAGAAGCTTCAGAGAGATAAACTGCACCAGTGTGCAGATTAAAAATACAATTTTGAAATCAGAGCCCGAATATCCAGCGTCAACACAAAACTTTTTGCAAGTTTTATCATCCTTTCTTGGCTTCAGCTCAAGAGGACATCTGCTGTACAAAGATCGACAAGATTTCCAAATTGCCACTGATTTGATAATATGGGAGGAGTCATTGCGGATACTGTAATCTTTTTCTTTTCCCTGTTATCCGAATACACCATCAATTATTCCATAATCATGTCACGACTATGACACAATGGATCAATTCAAACAAAAAAAAGCACATCTTCGGAAACCAAGGGGCAACTGTGTTACACAGAGTGTACTAGGAGAGATTTATGCTAAGATTAAGGGTGTGATAAATGATGGTGTTTTATATTTAGGGACCTTCATAATCAGTTTTAAACAGACAAGTTCACAGACAAGTTCCGAATGCAATGGTGTGGCAGCTGATTTCCACCTGAATTTGGTGCCACCCACCAGTCTTTTTCATCAGACACAAAAAGAAATTAGGCCGAGAGATGTGTGCACTTTGCTATCGTGAGACGAACCTTCACGAGGACACCAGCAATGTTATTAACATTATGGATGTGCCCATCGCACAACGTTAATGAACTATTCACAGCACGCCGCAAAATTACATTTCAACATCAAATAATCTCATACTTCAGTCACATTTAGAGTTGCCATCTCTGGCTGGCCGCATTCCTGCAGGTTTTGTCAGGAGATTTCTCACCTCTTGAGCGCCTGATAAAATTATGAGCGTCAAATGGCCTTCTTCCAAATCTTCCATTTTTCTCTCTTTCCTATGTTGCAACTAATAGACAAAAGTAAAAAGTCTTCCTTTCACACACACACAGATTTTTTTGCCCTAGGTGGCCTGCAGCATCCTGGAGATGAATATTTAATTCCTGGGAAAATCCTGGTGGATTGGCAACACCAGTTGGGACTTTAGCAACATTTGTCCTTCATGATACATTGTGGTGATTTTAAGCAGTGGATGCCTTGCGGTGCACAATTTATTCACAAATGCAATCTTGCTAAAATAGTTTGGCAATATGTTATGAGCATAAAAACTTACAATCACCAAGGTCCATAAAAGTGGTTTTCATCAACAGTCTAAGTGATTGTTGGCTGAGATTTAACTCGACTGCGCCTGGATAGTCTCCTGCTCATTTTTGTTTAGCGAGGTTTAATTAAAAAACAATTTTCACTCATTCCTTTCCAAATTTACACTTTATTCATTTGTCCCCTGCCTCGATTTTCTCTCAGATTTCAAGTTAAAAAATAAAATTGCTTCTGTACTTATTTCAACGTCGTCGAACAACATGAATTGCAGAGTGCGTCACATCAACGAGTCAATATTGGAATAAGAACAATAAGAACAATAACAGCAACAAAAATGAGAAAAATGCTACAAGACAGCATATTTCATTAACTCATTTTGTTTTATTTTTATTCACTCATAGGATTGGTGCATCGCTGGTTAAGTCAACATTTATCGCCTATCCCTAATTGCCCTTGAGAAGGTGGTGGTGAGCTGCTTTCTTGAACCGCTGCCATCCATGCCGTATAGGTACACCCACAGTGCAGGGAGGGAGGGAGTTTCAGAATTTTGACCCAGCGACAGAGGTGCAGGAGTAGGCCATTCGGCCCTTCGAGCCTGCATTCAATGTGATCATACTTGATCGTGCACTTTCAGTATCCCACTCCCACTTTCTCTCCATACCCCTTGATCCCTTTAGCCACAAGGGCCACGCCCAGCTCCCTCTTGAACATATCTAACGAACTGGCCCCAACAGCTTTCTGTGGTAGAGAATTCCACAGGTTCGCAAGTCTCCGAGTGAAGAAGTTCTTCCTCATCTCAGTCCTGAATAGCTTAATTTATTCATTTATTAGTGTCACATGTTAGGCTTACATTAACACTGCAATGAAGGCACTGTGAAAATCCCCTAGTCCCCACGCTCTGGCGCCTGTTCGGGTACACTGAGGGAGAATTTAGCATGGCCGGTGCACCTAACCAGCACGTCTTTTGGACTGTGGGAGGAAACCGGAAGAGAAAATCGGGGGGGGGGAGAAGACGTGCAGACTCTGCGCAGACAGTACCCAAGCTGGGAATTGTAACCGGGTCCCTGGCGCTGTGAGGCAGCAGTGCTAACCACTGTGCCACCCTTACCCCTTATTCTTAGACTGTGACATAGACGGCAATATATTTCCAACCAGGATGATGAGTGGCCTGGAGGGGCATTTATACATTAGCAAGAACACAGAAAATATTACAGCTAAGTGAAAAACTAAAACTATTGAAATTCGAGCTCAAGCATATTAACATTTTGCGATGGTACTGAATTTCCTCCATTAACTACTAATTTAACTTAAAATCTTAAATGGAAGGGACTACTTCTGTCATGAAACTAGTAAAGGAGTTTTGTGTGAACATATTCAGTTAATATATTAATACTCACATGATGTAGTTTAAGAACTAAATCCTGAATTACAATTATTCATTCATGGGATATATACACCACTGGCAAAGCCGGCATTTATTTCCCATCCCTAATTACTCTGGGGAAGGTGGTGGTGAGTCATCTTCTCAAATACAACTGAGGGGCTTGTTAGACAATTTCAGTTAAGAGTCACCTGCATTATGCTGTGTTTGGGGTCGCATATTGGTTAGGCCAGGTAAGGACAACACACTTCCTTCCCTCAAGGACATCAGTTAGCACTGCTGCCTCACAGCGCCTGAGACCTGGGCTCGATTCCTGCCTTGGTGACCACCTGTGTGGCGTTGGCACGTTCTTCCCTGCCCATTTCTGCATTTTCTCCAGTTTTCTCCCACACTCCAAAGATGTGCAGGTTGGGTGGATTGGCCAAGCTAAATCGTCCCTTAGTGTCCAAAGATGGTGAGTGAATGCATGGGGTTACGGGAATAGGGCGGGAGAGTTGGCCCTGGGTAAGATGGTATTTTGGAGAGTCGATGCAGATGCGATGAGCCGAATGGCCTCCTTTTGCACTGTAGGGATTCTGTGGAACTAGATATCATCTTACAGCACCCTGGTATTTTCATGGTCACGTTGTGGATACTAACTTTTTATTCCAGATTTATCGAATTAGCCAATCTTAAATTCTCTAGCTGCCATGATGGGCTTTGAACCCATGTCTCCAGTCTATAGTGAAGGCCTCTAGATTGTTAGCCCAGTATATTACCACTAAGCTGCCCTGAATTCAGGAAAAGCAAAGATAAAAATGAACTAAATAACCAACTATTCTCAACCACCAATGCTGCTGTGCCAGAAGGGGGAGAAAAAACATAGGAACCTAGTTAGGTACTATTGAAACACTGGCAGAAGTGTGAAATCAGCATGAGATGCCCAGATTGGTTTCCAAATCCCGAGGAGGACGATAAATAATGGGAATGGGAATGAGTTAAGAGTAGGTGGTCGGTTAGAAGTAGTGCATTCCAGGACTGGTGCGTTTTTGCACTTGTTATGCAGAGGTGATTTGGATTTGGGAAGAGGCAACACAAGTAGGACTTCAAACTGTGATTGGACATATTCCTGGAGATTTTTAAATCACGTGACCAACCACCCTGCCCAGTCAAAACAGTCCCCCAATTCTAATATTTTTATAGTTTCAGCAACAAAAGTTTGCAAAGAAAATAAGAAAAATCACACAATGTTTTTAATGTCCCTATACTTTTGGTTGCTTGTCATCTCCAGGAGTTTTTATCTTTAATGACTGGAGACATCAGGGATCAAACACAATCTCAAAGCTCATTGACGGGACAAACGTAAAAGGTTGGGATAAACAATGATAAGGACGGTAAAAGATTTCAGGAAGACCGAGACCGGTTGGCAGAATGGGAAGACAGGTGACAGACACAACCTAATATGGGTCACCATAGAGGACGTGCAGCAAAGGTTCACCAGAAAGATGCCTGGGATGACAGCGTTATTGTGTGAGGAGAGAACAGGTCAACTGTACTTCAATCGCTTATAGATTTGGCAATCCTCAGGATCCTGAAGACATCTGACAAAAGTCTGAGATCACGTACCAACTGACTCAAAAACATCTTCTTCCTTGCTGCCATCAGACTTTTGAATGGACCTACCATATATTAAGTTGTTCTTTTTCTGCACACTAGCTATGATGTAACACTATATTCATAGAATCCCTACAGTGCAGGAGGCCATTCGGCCCATCAAGTCTGCACCGACCACAATCCAACCCAGGCCCTATCCCCATAACCCCACATATTTACCCTGCTGAACCCCTGACACAAGGGTCAATTTAGCATGGCCAATCCACCTAACCCACACATCTTTGGACTGTGGGAGGAAACCGGAGCACCCGGAGGAAACCCATGCAGACACAGGGAGAATGTGCAAACACCACATAGACAGTGACCCAAGGCCGGAATTGAACCTGGGTCCCTAGTGCTGTGAGGCAGCAGTGCTAATCACTGTGCCACCCCTCTTTTCCTTCTCTATGAACAGTATGTCTTGTCTGTATAGTGTGCAAGAAACAGTATTTTTCACCGTACATTAATACATGTGACAATAATAAATCAAATCAAAATCTGTATCTACTAAAAGATGTGAGGTCATCCAATTGAAACTTTTAAAGTTCTGACCGGCCGGATGCAGGGATGTTGTTTCCTCTGGTTGGGGGGTCCAGGACAAGTGGTCACAGTCTCAGGATACGAAGTAGACCATTTAGGACTGAGATGAGGAGAAATTTCTTCACTCAGGAGGAGGTGGTGAACCTGTGGAATTTTCTACCACAGAAGGCTGTGAAAGGTAAGTCACTGAATATATTTAAGAAGGAAATAGAGAGATTTCTGGATTCTAAAAGTGTCAAGAGGTATGGGGAGAGTGGCATTGAAATAGATGATCAGCCATGATAACTTTGAATGGCAGAGCAGGCTCGAAGGGCCAAATGGCCTACCCCTGCTCCTACTTTCTATGTTTCTACAAATGAGGCAACATATTTTGGGGAAAGAAACTAAAGAAATGCAATTAAAGGACACTGAAGGATGCGCATAAACAGTAAAACCGAAGGATTCAAATGCATCTTTCTCTGAAAATGGAAATGGACGCTATTAAAGCCTCTTAAAAAACAGTCAGCGTTTTGAACGTATAAGCACATGCAGAAGGTACAAGAGTAAAAGGGACAATTATGAAGTGATGGAAAACCATGAGTTAAGCCAGAGTTAGAACTTGTCGTGATTTTTTTTTGTACATCCCACTGTAACTTCAGAGCTAATATTCAGCTTATATTCACCAGGATGGGAAATTGATAATCATAGAATCCCTATAGTGCAGAAGAAAACCATTTGGCCCATCGAGCCTACATCGACAACAATCTCACCCACGCCCTATCCCCGTAATCTCACGAATTTGCGTTGCTAATCCCCCTGACGCCAATTGGCAATTTAGCACAGTCAATCAATCTAACCCACACATCTTTGGACTGTGGGAGGAAACCGGAGGAAACCCACGAGACACGAGGAGAATGTGCGAATTCCACATAGACAGTCACCCAAGGTTAATGATGAAAACATTGGGGCCATTTCAACTGCATATGAGAAGGCTAAGAGGAGATTCAATGCAGGCATCTAAAATTATGGAGGGAATTGGCAGAATGAGTAGAAGGGAGAAAAATATTATTTCTGCCGGTTGGGGACTGAGCCATCAACGCAAAATCATCACTGAGAGAGGAAGCAGATTGCAAGAAATTTCTTAATGGAGAGGGTTGTTGAAGCGGGGAATATTTTGACACAGGGAATGGCTCAGGCAGAGACTACCGCACTTTTAAAAGAAAATTGGTAAGTATTTTAAGCAGTGGATAATATCGGGCTGTGATGAGAATGTGCAACACTGGGATTAGCTTTGATCACTCAATCATTGGTTGACACCGACACAATGGGCCGAAAGAGCTCCAGCTGTGCTGCAAGCGTTTTGCTTTACTGAGGAATTTTGTATACTTTCACAAGGTGACTCAGTTCACACTATATAGTAAGTTAGCTCAACAATGCCACCACAAAAATGGTACAATTGCCTCCCCCCTATACATTGGATGCCATTTTCAATCGAAAGTCAACCTGTACTCTGCATTGATTCAGTTGTCTAGTTCTCAGAATTCTTGTTCAGAAGTCTTTCCTGGTGTACTGAATCAGAGAAATGATGTTCAGAGGGCCCTCGATGTCATGCTCACACTCATTGAATGGTGGACTATGTTGATCAGCTGAGCTGTCAAACAGATAGTGAGGGTGATGAGTGTTCTTTAACAGTCATGGGACTTTCTTGGTCCCCTTGGTTAGGTGCCAATCCTATGGATTCCGCCAGAGGACCAGTTATCACTGCCCTTTCTGCATCTTCCTCCAGAATGTTTGTTTGCTTGTGAACAAGGGCCTTGCAATACCTGTGGATGATTACATCAACATCATTTCCTTGTCCCACAGTGGCATGGTAGCACAGTAGTTAGCACTGCTTCCTCACAGCGCCTGATACCCGGGTTCGATTCTGGCCTGGGGTGACTGTGTGACGTTTGCACATTCTCCCCATTATTGCTTACATGTTGGCATTCATGCACCACTCATGCCTCATTCTTTCCTTCTACAACTTAACTCCATTGGCACAATCCTCCACTCCCATCCTCCTCACAATTGCTTATCTAGATTATCCTTAAATGCATCTACACTTCTCGCTTCAAGATTAATCTTCAGGAAGATGCTGCAAAGAAGCCAGAGAAACAATTACCGGGGCATTTACTGCATTTTCTTTCAACATTTTCTTATATTGATCATGAAAGTAGCAGAGATGGTGGACAAATGACAATTAAGAATCACTCATTTGGATACCAAAGAATCTGTCTGTCCTCCAATTAATGTTGGAAGGCATTGTGGCAAGAAGATGGATGTAATGAGTGATGAGAATGGCAGGAGCAAGGTGGGTGGAGGCAGGGTGTCATGTGAAGAAGTCAGAGTTGGCAAGACCATTGTTCATATTACATTACGCTAGTCATGGGCACATGCCTGTGCCCTGTGGTGCTGGAACGTTGGTTCTTGTAAACATGACCAGCTACAATCCAGTGTGAAACAAACAAATCTTGAGTGTTCCCATTACTCAAGAGATCTCTCATCAGGTTTTACACACTGTACAACCCAATGCTTTTACATTGAAGTGCTGTGACTGTTAAAGACGCACTATCTGAGATTGAGAACTCAAGAATTAGGTGGTGCTTACTCGAGGTCTTTGCACCGAAGAGCAGGATGAAGAGATTTCCCTTGGTCTAAGTTCTTATTTTCCAAACAAAAATATTTATCCCAAGTTCTCTCCATCAACTCTGACCGGGATGGTATGAACTTGGGGTTGAGTTTTCACTGTGGGGAAGGAAACAGGAATCAGGGCTGTTGACAGTTGCTTTCTGAGATTTTGACTGGGCTGTGGAGACAGGTGGGCTGTGGAGCTGAAGGGCCAGAGACCTTTCAACTTAAAATGAACAGCAGGCTGCAGAATCATAGAATCTCTACAGTGCAGAAGGAGGCCATTCAGCCCATTGGGTCTGCACTGACCCACCTTTGTATCTTACCCAGGCCCTACCCCCTTAACCCCATACTTACCCTATTAATCCCCAAACCTACACATCTTGGGACACTAAGGGGCAATTTAGCATGGCCAATCCACCTAACCTGCACATCTTTGGACTGTGGGAGGAAACCGGAGCCCCTGGTGGAAACCCGTGCAAACATCACACAGTCACCCAAGGCAGAGTTGAACCCAGCTCCCTGGCGCTGTAAGGCAGCAGTGCTAACAACCGTGCCACCCAGAACCCGAAAATTTTGTCCCTTGTATCAGGTCCCTTACTGAACCTCAACTCTTTGTTCTTCTGATAAGAATTCCCCTTTTGAAACTTCACCAGGTGCGTATGACAAGAAACATAATCAATTCCTTCTCATATGCTGTTGATTGTAAGATTGGAGTTAAGCACAAGTGACTAAGGCAGTAACCTTTGCCATAATTCCAATAACAATTGGGATATTTCTAACCCAGTAGGCCTTAGAGACTAAAATACAAAGAAATGTCAAACCAGCTTCAGGCTATGGAACACCAACTTGGTCTCATGTCATCTGAGCATTGCATATAAACAACGTGCAAGCTCTGTCCCATATGCAGGCTGGTTGAATGAATGTTCATTCATAATGAAGAGCCCAATGTGATTGCAACCAAACATACCCACATGGATGAAACAGTGGACCATCATCAACACTGAATACAAACACAGCATCAAACAAGGTCATGTTCTTCAAATTGCTAAGACCTGAGAGCAAAATACATTACTGGTCCAAAAAGTTATGTAAATCTCACAGCAACCCAGCAGATCAGGGTGTTGGTGTGTGACTGTGATGTGCTTGGAGTCAAGCAGAGTAATAAGTATGGTTCAGTTCTGTGCAGGAGATAACCCTGCAGGCAACAGTCTAAATGAGCTAATGCAGTGTGGATTAGCTAACTGAAAGGTGGTGGTGAAAAATGAAGTGGAAGTTAATTAGGAACTGGCACAGATCTAGATACAGCTCCTGCCAATTGGTCACCCAGGATCTAACAACTTGCATTCAAACAGCACTTCACAGAAGTGTTATCAAACACAACTGGAGATATTAAGACAGGTGACTCAAAAGCTTGGTCAAAGACATCGGTTTTCAGAAGGCTCTTGAAGTTGGAGAGAGCCAGAGAGGTTTGGGGAAGAGCATGGTTAAGATGCCCAAAGCCTGGCTGCTCCGTTTTCCTCCCAAAGATGTGCAGGTTAGGTTGATTGGCCATGCTAAATTAACCCTAGTGTCAGGGGAATTAGCGGAGCAAATATGAGGGGCAGTGGAAATAGGGCCTGGGTGGGATTGTGGTCGGTCCAAACTCGATGGGCTGAATGGCCTCTCTGCACTGTAGGGATTCTATGAAGTATTGATAAAGCATTGGAATGGACCACGCCGAGCTTCCCTCGAATGCAGAGGTCACAATTCGGCTTGTACGCACACCTGGTAAGAATTCAAGAACTACAAAGCCTATAAAGAGAGAAACCACAAATTTTAATTATGAATTGTTTTATTCATTTTGCTGGGAAAATTGCCCAATGCACCAGGTAATGGCAGTGATGGACAGTGAGCTCTGCAATGTAAACATTGCCAAATGTTCTACAGATTCCTTAATCCTGCTCCACAACAACAAATTCTCCCCAGCGAAGGAAAGCATAGCAAATCTTGCTCTCTCGGATTTCCATTAAGAAAATGTCACACATGCTCTGTAAATATGTTCTGCAAATTTACGGCTAATGGTGTGGAAATGGCACTGTACACCTCTGGTCTGATAGAGGAATACTCGATTTAAGGTGGTAGGGATTTTCAGTTATTTATCCTCCTACACATTAAAGGCTCCTTTTTCACAAAATACGGACCAACAACACATCAAAAGCTGCACCAAATGGCATCTCTCCAAAACACCTCTTAGCGCAAACACTGATCATAAAACACATCTAAAGGCAAGGCTGAAATAAACCTCAACGCTTCTTTCACAACATTGGCCCTTTGAGGTGCTGAGTTCTACAGTTTCCATTCAAACACATCTCTGCATCCCTTATTCTGCTTCACTCTTCAAACCCAATCACTGCGTTCCCCCCCATAACAACCTTTGTCAGTCTACACTTTGATCCGCACTTACAGTCCAGTGCTAATTAACCCTGCAGCAATTGAGACAAAGGCTCCAATTTTTGCTAAAACGCTGTGCAACAATTTAAGATTTGAAATGCAATTTCATCGCAAATCCCTGGACCGCAGACCATTAATTTCTGCATACAAACTGCCCGACTTTGTAGCAATAAAGACGAAGGTGCATCCAAAAATAAACATGGAACAAGTTTTAACTTCATATTTTATAGCAAGATTTGGACCCGGGTTCAATTCCGGCCTTGGGTCACTGTCTGTGTGGAGTTTGCACATTATCCCCGTGTCTGCGTGGGTTTCCTCTGGGTGCTCCGGTTTCCTTCCACAGTCCAAAGATGTGTGGGTTAGGTGGATTGGCCGTGCTAAATTAACCCTAGAGTCAGGGGCATTAGCAGGGTAAATATGAGGGGTTACGGGAATAGGGCCTGGGTGGAATTGTGGTCAGTGTAGACTCGATGGGCTGAATGGGTTCCTTCGGCAGTGTAGAGATTCTACACAGTGTTGTCCACCGTGTCAAACCACACATTCCTTACGGATGAAATTACTTGGGGGTAGAAATGCATCGAAGGCAGTGACGCAAAACATGCAACATCAGGTGAGCCACCCATTCCACTCTGCTCCTGATACTCAATTCCATTGCAGTCAGTGGACTCAAATATCAGGTTCTGTGTATTCAGACTGTCAATCACTGATGCCCATTCTGCAACTGTTTGAGATTGATTTCTAGCCCTTGGACTCCACAAGGAAAAATTACTGTCAGGACTAACATTTCCACATTAGTACTTACATGATAATATACATATGAAAATGAATTATCTGTGACCTTGCTCTGAGAACGCTGCATTTCTTTAGATGGACTCTGATTGTAAGTACAGTGCGTTCACTGGCAAATAACCCTTAGTGAAGTTGAGTGGTTAGATGGCAGACAGCAAACGGTGATATGAATCATCTCACTTAACACTACAGGCAAGTGACATCTTTGGCAGCCTTCCATCTCATGGGATGATGCTTTCCGCTTTGGTGGTCAGCGCTTTGTCAAACATCACCCAGGCACGACTCAGGATCCCCATTCAGGCATGACAGTCTCTATAGTTACTGCAAAGGAAGGCAACGGGCTGAGAAGATGCAGGATTTAGTGGTCCGTTTTCCCTGGGTTCTTTTCTTGGTCAGCTATGTTTGGTTTCACCTTGACTCTTCCAATGACCCACCAGACGGTCTGCCTCCAAAGACCACGGTCACTGACGACTGTCTCCCAGTTGTGAGTGTCAATGTCCGGCATCTTCATACCCCGGTGTCCTTGCAGCAAAGGTATCGATGCCAAGGTGGTCGAGACTTAATGGCCAGTTCATATTACAGGAGGAGTTTGGCTGTCATCCACCTGGTGGACACTTCTGTGCCCGTGCAGATATCATTGGCTCAGTAATGAGTGTATGCTGATGGAATTAGCAAGCTCCAGGCCCTCCGAGCTGGTGATCTCGACTGCCATGCAATGCTGAGGAAACATCTGAGACACCAAAGGTGGAAACTGCTCAGGCTTTCCTCCTGTCAAGCACATCTGGTCCATGTCTCAACGCAACACAGGAGTGTACTGAGGACGTAGGCTTGGTAGACACACTGGTTGATTTGGCTTGATTTATTTTTGCCACATGTATTAGTATACAGTGAAAGGTATTGTTTCTTGCGCACTATACAGACAAAGCATACCGTTCATAGAGAAGGAAACGAGAGAGTGCAGAATGTGTTACAGTCATAGCTAGGGTGTAGAGAAAGATCAACTTAGTGTGAGTTAGGTCTATTCAAAAGTCTGATGGCAGCAGGGAAGAAGCTGTTCTTGAGTCGATTGGTACGTGACTTCAGACTTTTGTATCTTTTCCCCGACGGAAGGTGGAAGGGAGTATGTCCGGGGTACGTGGGGTCCTTAATTACGCTGGCTGCTTTTCCGAGGCAGCAGGAAGTGCAGACAGAGTCAATGGATGGGAGGCTGGTTTGTGTGATGGATTGGACTATGTTCATGACCTTTTGTAGTTTCTTGCAGTCTTGGGCAGAGCAGGAGCCATACCAAGCTGTGATACAACCAGAAAAAATGCTTTCTATAAACGTTGGTGAGAATCATAGCTGACATGCCAAATTATTTCCTTAATTTGGTGTTTGCCATCAGATTTCTATTGTCCCACACTCTCATTCAACTGGAACATAACGGCTGCAGCTTCTGCAATGTGTGTTGACTTCAATGTGCAGTTGTCATATAGCTGATGACTGTGGAATCTAGGTACAAGAGGCTGTCAACAACCTCCGACATCATGTTGCTGTACCAACATCAAGCAGCATTTTTAAAGACCTGGGCCACGAGATCTGTCTTTCTGAGCCTGATGGTCAAACCAAACTTCTTACAGGCATGAGACAATGTCCATTTGCTGCTGAAGGGGTTCGCCACTATGGAATACTACTGCAACATCATTGGCATAGAATAACTTTCTGATGAGGACTTGGAGCACTTTTGCCTAGGATCTCAGATAGACAAGACTGAATAGCTTTCCTTCGGCTCTGGTATTTAAGTGGACCCTGTTAAGACCCAGGCCAGAAGCACCAAAGTGTTTTATGAAGTTAGCTTAGACCCTAAGTTTTACATTTTCATTTTTGCATGGGTGAGCATAAGGTGTTTCACTCCAGGTACGATTCAAGTGACCCACTAGGAAGCTTTTATCAAACAAATTTTATTTAAGAACACAGTTAAAATATAACAAAAAATTACCATTTATTTTACCAATTACAAGACTTAAACATAAGTGTGCTCCTAACAGCTCTCTATCTCTGTTGTTCCAAGTTAAACACCATCCCATAGACATACAACCTTCTCCAGGCTTAGCACAAAAAGCAAGTATGCTCATGTGATGCTGGGCCTTCAACTTTTTAACACCTGCTGTGAATTGGTCCTTTGAATGGTGGATCAAATCTCTGAGGCTTCCCAGTCCTGAAAATTTCAAAAAGCATTTCTCTCTCATATATATATATATATATTTGCAGGTTAGGTGGATTGGCCACGCTAAATTGCCCCTTAGTGTCAGGAGATTGGGTGGGGTGGGGGGGGGGGGGGGGGGGGGGGGGGGGGGGGATGGTGGTAAATACATGGGGTTAAGGGGATAGAGCCTGGGTGGGATTGTTGTCAGTACAGGTTTGATGAGCCGAATGGCATCCTTCTGCATGTTCGGGATTCTATAATTCTATGATTCCACCAGCTTCTGGTATGGAGGGGCTTAGTTATGAGGAGAGATTGGGTAAACTGGGGTTGTTCTCCCTGAAAAGACGGAGGATGAGGGGAGACTTAATAGAGGTGTATAAAATTATGAAAGGCATAGATAGGGTGAACGGTGGGAAGCTTTTCCCCAGGTCGGTGGTGACGTTCACGAGGGGTCATAGGTTCAAGGTGAAGGGAGGGAGGTTTAACACAGATATCAGAAGGACATATTTTACACAGAGGGTGGTGGGGGCCTGGAATGCGCTGCCAGGCAAGGTGGTGGAGGCGGACACACTGGGAATGTTTAAGACTTATCTAGATAGCCACATGAACGGAGTGGGAATGGAGGGATACAAAAGAATGGTCTAGTTTGGACCAGGGAGCGGCACGGGCTTGGCGGGCCGAAGGGCCTGTTCCTGTGCTGTATTGTTCTTTGCTCTTCTTTGTTCTGGGAGCATATGAGAAATGAAACTAAAAACTTGGAATGCTCTGTAAAAAAAAAGTTGTCCCCAGGCATATCACCTGACCTGTCAATCATCCTCAATCAAGCTCCACTCAGCAATCCCAGGGGACATTAAAAAACTCCAGAACACTGCATCAGGCCAGATTAAAATCAGCATGATACCCATTATATTGCTTCAGTAATAATTAGAGGACACTGGCCGCAGACAACACGGTGCCGACAAAATCCTGCAGAGAAACATGATTAAAATACATTTCTTAAAGGCACAGTATCGTCACAATATTCTCTGTAGATGATCAGAAAGTATATGAGAGCAACAAAGAGAAGGGAGTGCCAAAGAATGGTGATGCCCGAACACAACCCTGTTTGCCCCCACCATGGATCTCAAAGTGTTCTGCTGTTACTCTGTCATCGCTGACATTACCCACTTTGTTGTCATGGAAAGGGGAGATCACACTGAGCAGTTTTGGCATTTTGAAGCGGTGTACATTATTAAGCAAGAGTATAGGGTGGATGTTCAAGTGGCGGAGCCCATGGTTAGTACATGTAGCATGAGGGTGTTTGGGGCTGAAAAGGTTAATGTAAGGCACTGGAGAAACAGGATCGCTCACGTGATGACATAAGAAACACATGGGTTGAGATTAAGAATGCTAATTGCTTGGGCTGAGTAATATCTGTAAATAGTTACATTCCTCCAATAAACTAGTTACTGTTCAGACATGTCATTTCTCTACAACTGTTCCTTAACCAGTCACAGCAAATATACAATATGGTGGCAGCAGCGAAAAAAGAAACATAGAAGCAGGAGGAGGCCATTCAGCCCTTCGAGACTGCACCGCCATTCATTATGATCATGGCTGATCATCAAGTTCAATATCCTGATCCCCCTTCCCCACTCATAACCCTTGATCCCTTTAGCCCCAAGAGCTATGCCTAATTTCTTCTTGAAATCACACAATGTTTTGGCCTCAACTACTTCCAGTGGTACTGAATCCATAAATTCATCATTCTCTGGGTGAAGAAATTTCTCCTCATCTCAGTTCTAAAAGGTTAACCCCTTATCCTCAAACTATGACCCTGAGTTCTGGACTTCCCCCAATGCGAACATTCTTTCTGAATCTACTCAGGCGAGGGGCAGGTTTGAGAAAGCGGCGCCTTCATAAATAACTTTAGTTGGTTTGGGAATTTAACCCACGTTGTTGGCATCACTCTACATCACTAACCAGCTGTCCAGCCAACAGAGCTAAACTGACCCTCACCCTATTTGACTTAATGCAATCTAAATAAGATTTAATTTTGGAGAATGTGATACGTTTACTTTGGAGAGGGCGAAACAGTTAGTCAGACAGTCAGAGGTCTGTCAATAGAGTCATAGTAAGAAGAGAGGAGAAGAGAAAGCCTCCAATGACAGCACAACTTATTAAATAAAAGAATGTCAAAGACACTCCAGGGAAAAAGACACTGTGGAATAAAAGTTCAAGACGTCACTGAACAATGCCATGGTGCCAAAAGTGAACAGAGTCCTGAAAGCAATGCACAATGCTTTTATAGTAAAGTGTTTTGACACTTTAGAACTAAAACCTCTGGATACACAGAGGATAGCGAGCAAATCTTTGTACACAAGACCATTAATGAAATAGAAGACTCTCAGCAAAAAGAGGAACAACAATGTTTCCTAAGCATCATCAAAAATCCAAGATACACACTCTGGAATGCGGATATTTGTGTCAATGGACACATCACTAATTTCAAATTAGATACAGGACCAAGTGTCTGATAAATAACCATGGCTAGCAAAACAAGGATTGAGAACAACTGAAATCCAGTTATATGGTCCAGGAGGGATCAAACTACAAGTCACAAGCATGTTTCAAGCAGCGCTCCAATACAAGATCAAACAGAAACTGGAAATATGATGTTATTTGCAATCAGGAATTCTCTCCTCTGAGCTGAAACGCCCGTGTAAACCTCAATCTCATTCAGGCAGTGGAGGACGTTAGTGAACAGACAGTCATCCATCAATGAGATCAAATCAGAGCCCCACAAACCATCCATACGTGCTGACAAACTAGATTGGGACTTTGGTTCTGATTTTGCAACACTCTTTATTGAGGCCGATGATCCAGCCCTCTTTCGAGATATCATTCAGCAGACGGAGGATAAATTTGTTCTTCTTGAAGCCATAAACAGACCAACTGGGTCAACAAGTTGCGACTCTGATCCTTCATCACTCAGTCTGTCGAGCAAGTAGAAATCGAAACTCAAGCAATTAAACACTGGTACAATATCACAATCATTCGACAGGAGTGACCCCGTTGTAAGTGCACCCAAACAAATCCATCTACCAAATGAGGTAGCCCAGGATGTCCGGAACTAGCGACAGGGCCAAACGCAACAAGGTTCACCTTTTCCAAGTTGATAGACCTTACGGCTACACCAGGGTTACTGGAACTTGAAGGAAAGCAAGACGTTGACCAAGTGTTTTCCTCGCAGCTCCCTGACCTGTCCAAACCAGTATTTTCAGAGGCAGCAGTCTAGGATTACCCAAGAGCTCACGAACAAGAGGCTACAAGGAGTCATCAGTCCAGAAGTAAAAAAAAGGCAAAAGGAACCAGAGCCAACTCAACAGACAAGGATAGGAAGCATATCAAATGCAAAATGAGAGATGAACTCCAATCACGAGGGCGAAAAACATCTGATTGAGGAAGATATAACAGCAAGGAGAGGAAGAAGAGGATCAAGTCTCAATCCAGATGAGAGAACCTCCCATTATACATTCGGGAGAACCAGATGTTGAGATTCAAACTGACAGTGCACCAGATACTGCAACCCTTACTGAAGACCAATCAAGTCATAGCAAAGAAATCTTAAAGGGGACAGCTAATCTTCCAAATCTGACAAAAACACAATCAGGAAGAGTAGTGAATATTCCAGAACGATCAAACCTATTAAGTTAGAGACTTGGATGGGGGTGGGGGTGTGGGGGTGGAGAGATGGGGTGGTTTGGAAATATAAACATGAAATAAAATATATTTGGACAAAGTCAACAAGGGTGGCACGTTGGCACAGTTGCCTCACATGCCAGGGACCCGGGTTCAATTCCAGCCTCAGGTGACTGCCTGTGTGGAGTTTGCACTTTCTCCGTGTCTGCGTGGATTTCCTATGGATGCTCCGGTTTCCTCCCGCAATCCAAAAATCTGCGGGTTAGGTAGATTGGCCATGCTAAATTGCCCCTTGGTGTCAGGGGGATTAGCAGGGTAAATACGTGAGGTTACAGGGCTAGGATCTGGGTGGGATTGTTGTTAGTGCAGGCTTGATGGGCTGAATGGCCTCCTTCTGCACTGTAGGAATTCTATGATTCCAAAAGTGGTGGGTGGAGGTGGGGGAGATGTAGTATTAGGGTGTTCAGGATGTGTGGGACCAGAGAAACAGTACTTTTGATTTGATTTGATATTGTCACATCTATTAGCATAGAGTGAAAAATATTGTTTCTTTTGTGCTATACAGACAAAGCATACCATTCATAGAGAAGGAAACGAGAGAGTGCAGAATGTAGTGTTACAGACATAGCTAGGGTGTAGAGAAAGATCAACTAAATGCAAGGTAGGTTCATTCAAAAGTCTGATGACAGCAAGGAAGAAGCTGCCCACATGATGGTGTAAGAGGCACTTGACCAAAAGTCGGGAAGGAGGATGCTCATGGCTTAGACTGAGTAACACTTGTAGTCTTGTAACTCTGCAAATAGTCATGTTTCTCCAACAAGCCAGTTATCGTTCAGCCAGTTACAACCAACAAACAACAGTATGTACACAGGACTGCAGTGAAATTTGAAACATATCTTGCAAACAAGAATTGAAGGAAAACCGCCCTTAATGAGACAAGGACAAACTGTGGAGTGGTTGGAGAGAGAGAGAGAAAAAAAACTTCAGGTTTTGTTTCAGAGCAGAAAACATCTAGTGTGGGTTGTATTTATGGCTCACCAAATTTCACAGCATTTTCCTGAATAATTCAGCACGGGCGACCATCTACAGGTCAAGCTAACGCAAGTGTTGAAAATGTAGTTTTTATTTTAATCCACAAGAAGAAACAATTTAAGAAACGTACCAAGGCCCCAGAGAGGGCGCAGAGAAGATTTACAAGAGTGGTGACAGGGATGGGGGACTTTGATGGCGAGACGAGAGAAACTGTGATTGTTCTCCTTGGAGCAGAGAACAATAAGGGGGGATTCAATAAAGGGACTTATAATAGTTTTGTTTGGAGTAAATAAGGAGAAACTGTTTCTAGCGGCAGAAGGGTGGGTAACCAGTAGAGACAGTTTCAGCATAGAACAAAAACAGAAAATACTGGAGATATTCAGCGTCTGTGGAGAGAGAAAAAGACAATTTAATGTTTCAGGTCAATGACATGTTCTCAGAAGTGGAAAAAGATGGAACTGTAACAGGTTTTAAGCAAGTAGAGGCAGGGAAAGGGTTGAGGGGAGGAAAGAACAAAAGACCTGGTGGGAGGCAGGAGGAATTAAATGACACAGAGATAATGGTGCAGGACTGAGGGTGGTAATGCGTCAAGTAATGAAATTGAAATGCGGGTCTAGAGGAGGTGTAAATGACAATAGCAGAATCAGAACCACCCAAAAGCAGCTTGCTGGCAAAGAATTGAAATTATTGAACCCCATGTTGAGTCTAGAAGGTTGTAAAGTACCGAATAGGTACCTAACTAATTAGGATCTACATTACAATGGTGACTAAACTTCAAAAGTATGTCATTAGCTGTGAAAAGCTTTGGAATGCGCTGTGACAGGGAGGCAATGGCCTGGTGGTATTAACGCTGGACTATTAATCCAGAAACTCTGCTAATGTTCTGGGGACCCAGGTTCGAATCCTACCATGGCAGCTGGTGGAATGCGAATTCAATAACAAACATCTGGAATTAAGAATCTACTGATTGACCATGAGAACATTGTCGATTGTCGGAAAAACCCATCTGGTTCACTAATGTCCTTTAGGGAAGGAAATCTGCCATCCTTACGTGGTCTGGCCGACATGTGACTCCAGAGCCACAGCAATGTGGTTGACTCTCAACTGCCCTCAGGCAACCAGGGATGGGTAATAAATGCTGGCCCAGCCAGCGATGCCCATGACCCGCAAATTTAATTTTAAAAATTGAAAGAGGTTTTTTAGCTTCTACTGTTCTTCAAGAGAACAGGGTTGGAGACCAAGGATGTAGAGGTCAGAGTGTGAATTAAATCAGAGACAAGCAGAGCTCATTTGCATTCTGCAAAGCAATCACCCAATCTGCATTTAGTCTCTCTAAAGTAGAGCACCGCATCATCCGCAGCGAATATCCTACATTAAATTTTAGGGTATAAGAAGTGAAAGTACATCACAGCTTCACCTGGAAGGTGTGTCTGAGGCTCTGGATGGTGGGAAGGGAGCAGGTGAAAGGGCAGGTATGGCATCTCCTGCAATTGTGCCAGAAGTGCTGTGGGAAGTGGAAAGGGTGATTGAAAACTGAACCAGGCAGCGCAGAGGGAACAGTCCCTCATTAATGTTGAATGGAAGGGGGTAAGACGTGTTTAGTGGTGGCAGAAGTGGAGGAGCATGCTCTGTTGAAAGTGAAGACTGGAGGATCAGGGGGAAAGACAAGGGGAACCCCTTCTTAGTTCTGGAATGGAGGGTAAGGGCTGATCGAAGTGGGTGAAAAGGAATGGACGTGGTCCAGGGCCCTGTTAAAAATAATCCTCAGTTGAGGGAAAAAAATGAGAAGCATTGGAAGACTGATACATGAATAGGCAGGGAATAGAGGGATACGAACCACGTAGAGATCAAGGGTATTTGGTTTAGAAAGGCATCATGTGTCAGCACAAGCTTGGTGGGCCAAGGGGCCTGTTCCTGTGCTGTCCTGTTCTTTGTTGGTCATTGAAAAGTGACCATGTCGAAACAGATGCCACTGAGCTGGAGAAACTGGCAGAATGGAACAGAGTCCTTACAGAAACTGGGTGGAACAAAATGTAGTGAAGGTAGCTGTCAAAGTCAATAAGTTCATTGTAGTCATTCGTCAACAGCTAAGCCAGAAATGAAGACAAAGAAGGGAAGGGAAGAGTTAGAGATGAACCACGTGAAGGCAAGAAAGAATGGGAAACTAGAAGCCAAGTTGATTAAATTTTCCATTTCGGAATGAGAGCAGGGCATGGCAACAATGTGCTGGGAAAAAAGAAGCGAGGGAGGAGACTGAGTAGAACTTGAACAAAAAATATATATCAGCACAGTGGTTAGCACTGCTTCCTCACAGCGCCAGGGACCCGGGTTCGATTCCCGACTTGGGTCACCTTCTGTGTGGGGTTTGCATGTTCTCCCCGTGTCTGTGTGGGTTATCTCCGGGTGCTCCAGTTTCCCCACACAGTCTGAAAGACGTGCTGGTTAGGTGCATTGGCCATGCTAAATTCTCCCTCAGTGTACCCGAACAGGCGCCGGAGTGTGGCGACGAGAGGATTTTCACAGTAACTTCATTGCAGTGTTAACGTAAGCCTATCTGTGACTAATAAATAAACTTTACTTTTCACTAAAAGGGGATACGAGACTGATTGGGTCTTTCAAGTTAGCTCTTTCAAAGACCCACCACAGACATGAATAGTCTATTCATATGTTGTATTACAGGAAGGCAGTGGCACAGTGGTATTGTCCCTGGACTAGTGATCTAGAGAGCCAGGATAACGCTCTGGGGCACAGGTTCAAATCCCACCATGGTAGCTGGTGAAATTTGAATTCAGTAAAAATCTGGAATTAAAAATCTAATGATGACCATGAAACCATTGTTGATTGTCTTAAAAGCCCATCTGGTTCACTGATACCCTTTAGGGGAAGAAATCTGCCATCCTTACATGGTCTGGTCTTACATGTGACTCCAGACCCACAGCAATGTGGTTGACTCCATTAGTAATAAACTATTTATTTTCAAACTGCACATTTCATCTTCATTTTTTTAAACTACAAAGCTTTTCTTACTTCTGATGACCATGCCTTACAAGGATTGGGACGTTCTCTACGTAGCTCTATTTCAAATGGTTTCAGAGCCAGTGGTATTACTGACTCTGGTTACCAAATTGAATTGCATTAGATGATCAGCACGGTGGCACAGTGGTTAGCACTGCTGCCTCACAGCGCCAGGGACCTGGGTTCAATTCCAGGCTTGGGTGACTGTCTGTGAGGAGTTTGCACATTCTCCCTGTGTCTGCATTGGTTTCCTCCGGGTGCTCCAGTTTCCTCCCACACTCCAAAGATCTGTAAGTTAGGTCGATTGGCCATACTAAATTGATCATTATTGTCCTAAGTTGTGCAGGATAGATGGATTGGCCATGCTGAATTGCCCCTTAGTGTCAGGGTGACTAGGTAGGGTCAATGCATGGGGCTATGGGGATAGGGCCTCGGTGGGATTGTGGGCGGTGCAGACTCAATGGGCCAAATGGCTTCCGACACTGTAGGATTCTATGATTCTATGACCAATTAAGGAGAGATTTTGTATTTATTTAAACTTATTTTTTGATAATCATCATCCGGGACAAAGATGTCCTGTTCCTCCAGCAATGAGGCAAAGCTCTTGCTGATCTGAGTGCCAATGTATACAAACCCTATGCAACAGAGACTTTCATAAGACCAAAGGAAGTCTTGACAGGTCTGGGGTAAAATGACTCTTGATCTTGTCACCACCATATTGCTGGAAGAAATCAACCCCAGCTTTAGTTCGGGGATTTAGAAAGCCCCGGGTTACCTCAGTCGGCAGGGTGCTTTGAAGGCTGAGCAGACACTATTAAAATGCCCTTTGAAATGACCGAACAAGCCACTCAGTTCAAGGGCAATTAGGGATGGGCAACAATTGACACCTGCATCCGCCCCCCACCCCCCCCCCCCCCCACCCCGCCCCCCCAGGAGACGAAGTGAACAAATCAACGATGTGGTGACAAGAAAGAAGATTTGATCACTGGTCTATAAAGTTAGTGCAAAACTCTGCACCTTTTCCTGGGCCATGGAACGGAAAACAGGATCAATCAACCTGTTCCGAATTGCCCACCACACAGCCGGCTGAAAAGTGCAAACATCTATGCGCAATGAGTGACAAGATCGAAGTGGGCCCAATCATAAGTCCCCTTGGTCAAAAAGTTGATTTATTATCCCGATTCAGCCATGGAGAATGGTCACTTTGGCAAGGCAACGGGGGTGCGGGGCTGAAAGCAAATCCAAGCAAAAGAACAGAAACAAGCATTTGCCTTTAATGAGATAACAAATGCAATAAGCATACCATTGAAAATTCCATGTGCCTGCTGCTTTTTGAGGAGGCTTGTTGTGCCTGATAGGTTTGGGTCTATTGATGACCCATCGCCTCAAAGGGAAGGAAGGATTGGAAAAAAACATTGGAAAAACTATAATTTCACCAAAATACATCATACATCACGAAATTAAGCTTCCACAATAAGAGAAAGAGCCTTCTTCCACTTGGTCTATAGAGCTGTTTTGTAAATGAGCTTGCTTCAATTAGCAAGCAACTTTTGTGACAGCAGAAATAACAAATGCCCCATATACATTGCATTGTCACCTTTGCGATCAACATCATAGCAAAAATGCGGAGGCATACGTGTCTCTAAAGGAGGGCCAAGAGGACACACGGAAGTAGTTCGAAGAAGAGTGGGCGAGTTATCCCTGGTGTCTTGGCCAATATCTATCCCTCAACTAACATCACTAAAACAGATTTTCTGCTCATTATCACACTGATGCTTGCGTGACCTTGATGTCTGCAAACTGACTGCCCTGTTACTTGCATGACAACCGTGACTACATTTTGACAAGAACCTCAACGGCTGTAACATGTCTCAGGTCATGACAAGTGCTGTAGAAATGAAAGTCCCAATTCAGAAGGCAGCTTCCTTCCCTGACAGTGGGAGCAAAAATCACCAGTTGCAAGTAGTGTCTTTAGGTCATTTTGACCTCCAGTGGCCCAGTGAGTTTTGATTCTTTTCCACCATCAATCAGCACAGTGCCAACTGCGAATGTATTAAGATATATTTCGAAGTTTATGAAGGCTTTGGAGAGGGTGCAGAAAGGGTTCACGAGGAAGGTTCCAGGGATGAGGGACTTTAGTGCCATGGGTAGATGAGCAAAGCTGGGGCTATTCTCCTTAGAGAAGTTTCAGTTTAAGTTTATTTATCAGTGTCACAAGTAGGCTTACATTAACGCTGCAATGAAGTTACTGTGAAAATCACCGAGTTGCCACACTCCAGCATCTGTTCGGGTATACTGAGGGAGAATTTAGCATGGGCAATGCACCTAATCAGCACGTATTTTGGACTAAAGGCAGGAGCACCCGGAAGAAACCCACGCTGACATGGGGAGAACGTGCAGACTCCGCACAGACAGTGACCCAAGGTCGGGAATCAAACTCGGGTACCTGCCGCTGCGAGGCAGCAGTGCTAACCACTGTGGCACCGTACCACTCACAGAAGAGAAGGTTGAGAGGAGATTTGATTGCGGGGTTCAAACTCACGAGCGGTATGGGCAGAGTAGACGGAGAGAAACTGTTTGTGTTGGCATAAGGGTCAAGAACCAGAGGACACAACTTAAGGAAATTGGCAAAAGAAACAATGGCAACATGAGGAGAAACGTTTTTTGCAGATTCAAGTGCGGCTTCAAAAAAGGAATCGGATAAGCAATGGGGAGAAAAATTAGTTGAATTCTCCCCTCAACACAAGTTGGACAAATCCAGCATAAAAACGGTCCCAAATTATATCAGGAGAAATACTTTCAATGGGACATCAAGTCTGGCAATTGGGTATTATGTTTTCTAAACGTGAAAGAATGGCAGGTATAAAGTAAGTCACATTATCAAAGTAAACAGCACTTGAGCAGTACAGAAAATTTCATAGACAGGTTTATTTGAAGCATAAAAATGTTTTTTTTAGAAAAAGGTGAAGGTTATTTTCATGAAATTATATTATCTGTCACTCACTTTGCACGTTAAACTAATTACTTTGACCTAGAATATAGTAATTCCACAGGAAACACATTAGTTACCCCATCTCAGCGCCAAGCTGCAGCATCTTAGTCAACATTCCCAAATACAATATGATGCTGCCCCCTACAGTATATGTTCCTGGCCAAGAAAATTAGCCATGATGTGGAGATGCCGGCGTTGGACTGGGGTAAACACAGTAAGACATCTCACAACACCAGGCTAAAGTCCAACAGATTTATTTGGTAGCAAAAGCCACAAGCTTTCGGAGCGCTGCTCCTTCATCAGGTAAGTGGGAGTTCTGTTTACAAACAGGGCATGTAAAGACACAAACTCAATTTACAAAATAATGGTTGGAATGCGAGTCTTTACAGGTAATCAAGTCTTAAAGGTACAGACAATGTGAGTGGAGAGAGGGTTAAGCACAGGTTAAAGAGATGTGTATTGTCTCCAGCCAGGACAGTTAGTGGGATTTTACAAGAAAATTAGTCCAGTGAATGGCAAGAGCTGCATTTACAATAACAACTTGTATCTAGATAACATGATAAAATATCCAAAGCACTTCATTGGAGCACCACTAAACATTTGACACCAGGCCACACATGGAGAAACTGGGTAGTTGTCCAAAGAAATATGTTTTAAATGAGGAAAATAGAGATAGAGAGGCAGAAATCCAGACCATAAGACATCAATGGCTGAAGCCAATAATGGGAGCAATCAAGCAATTAAAATCAATGGTGCACAATAGGGACAAAATATTTAGATATTTTGGAGGTCCATAGGGTTGGAAGAAGTTACACTTACAAGGACAGGTGTGGCCATCGTTGGATTTGAAAACAAGGGTGATAATTTTAAAAATCAATATATTGCTTAACTGGGAGCCAATGCAGGTCAGTGAGCACCTGGACGATGGATAAATGGGGCAAGATGCATGTTAAGGCACAACAGCAACCTCTTGGAAGAGCAACCTGGCCATTTACAACACCATCAATCCAACCTGGCCATTTACAACACCATCAATCTTCTCTTGATCATCAGTAAAGTGGTGGAAGAGGTTATCAACAGTGCTATCAAGCAGCACTTGTTTAGCAAAAACCTGCTCACTGACACTCTGTCGTAGTCCCGCCAGGGCCACTCAGCTCCTGACTTCAAGTATGGACAAAAGAGCTGAGCTCCAGAGGTGAGGTGAGAGTTACCACCCTTGACATCAAGGCAGCATTTGACAGAGTGTGGCATCAAGGCTTAGAGAAATTGGGGTCAATAGGAATCCGAGGAAAAACACTTAGCTGTTTGGAGTCATACCTGGCGTAAAGGAAGATGGCTGTGGTTGTTGAAGGTGATTCATTTCAATTTGGGTGTTCTAGGCCCAACCGCCTTCAGCTGCTTCATCAATGACATTCCCTCCACCTTAATGTTAGAAGTGGGGATGTTCGCTGGTGCCTGCACAATGTTCAGCACTGTTCACAATTCCTAAAGTACTGAAGCAGTCCATGTCCAAATGCAGCAAGACCTGGATCATATCCAGGCTTTGGCTGACAAGTGATCAATGGTAACCATTGGCCCTGACATTCACATTGCATTACCATCGCAGAATCACCCCCTATCCATATTCTGGGGATTACCATTGACCAGAAACTGAACTGGATCAGCCATATAAATATGATGGCGACAACATCAGGGACAGTGAGTAACTCACCTCCTGATTCCCCCCATCTGTTCACCATCTACAAGGCACAAGTCAGGAGTGTGGTGCAAAACTCTCCACTTGCCTGGATGAGCACAGCTCAACACTCAAGAAGCTTGATACCATCCAGGACAAAGCAGCCCCCATGATTAGCACCCAACCCACAAACATTCACACCCTCCATCACTGACGACCAGTGGCTGCAGTGTGTACCATCTGCAAGATGCACTGTGTACCATCTGCAAGATGCACTGCACGAACTCACCAAGGCTCCTGAGACAGTGTCTTCCAAAGCCACTACTAATGAGATCGAGAAGGACAAAAGCAGCAGACAAACAGGGACATAATCACCCTGACATTCCCCTCCCAGCCACTCACCACCCAAACTAGGATATATATCGCAGTTCCTTCAGTGTTGCTTGTCTAAATCCTGGAACTTCCTCCCTAACAGCACTGTGGCTGTAGCTACGCCACATGGACTGCAGCAGTTCACGAAGACAGTTCACCATCACCTTCTCAAGAGCAATTAGAGATGGGCAATAAATGCTGGCCTAGCCAATGCAGCCCACCTCTCTTGAATGAATAAAAAACTTACCCACCTTATACATCATATGCCACTTTCTTACCCAATCAGTTAACTGGTCTTGCGATTTGATTTTCCAGTACTTACCGGTTTACTTCCAAATACTATTTTCTCAAACTTTATCAATTTCTTGGTCATCTGTTGCAGATTTTTATACATCTCTAAATCCTCAGGGTCATTAGTCTTTTTGGTAAATGTGGCAAGCATCTTCTTCAAATCTGCTATTATCCTCAATTCTTCTTGTGAGCCTGTTAGCTGGTCTTATATTACTTCACCAGTGGAGTTTTAATCCCTCAAGGGAATGTATATTCATTGCAAATTATGATTTATTTCTCTAAACTTTGTGATAGCATATCTACCATCATATCCTTTAAACAAATTCCTCAATCTAAATCAGCCAACTCTTCCCTCGTACCTCTGTATCTGGCTTTGTTTAAATTTGAGACCTGAGTTTAGGGCTGAAAGACATCACTCTCAAACTTAACATGAAATGTTACCATATTATAATCACTGTTCTCCAGGGGATACTTTACCACAAGATGGTACTAATTAACATTACACAATATTGGATAGCCTGCATCCCTGTTGGCTCCTCAATATATTGTTCTAAAAAAATTGCTTCAAATAAATTCCATGAACATGTCCTCAAGGCTACTTTTGCCAATTGGGTTTGCCCAGTCTATACGAAGACTAAAGTCACCCATGATTATTGCATTACCCTTGTTACAAATTCCTCTAATTTGGTGATTTATACTCTGATTCGACACTATGATTACTGTTAGAGGGCCTATAAGCTGCCTCCCACCAGTGTTTTCTGTTCTTTGTTATTTCCTAGTGATAGAACCGTTACTCTTCCAAATCCGCAAAGCTCACATTTCACTGGCCTAGCATAGCAACCTGCGCCAAATCCCTCAATATTTCTACATTTGCTACGACTGGCTGCCTGAGTGCCACACGTTTGCATTGTAAAGTCCTGGAGGGGAAAGTAAGGGCTTTGATGTACGGCCGCAGTTTTAAGACTGCAAGATTGTTACACACGGGACCTGCAGAAAATGAAACAGGGTGATGTCTCTCACACAGGAGGGTAAACGGGTGCCCACAAGTACAACACCCAAGAAAGTAGAGTAACAAATAAATACTTAACGTCTGGCCACCCTAAGGAAATCAAGTGTTATAGTTACAGTGCCTTCAAGAGGTTCAGCTGTTGTATGCACGACTTTCACACCAAGGACTTGGTCTGATTACAAACAGATTGCCAAATCAAGTAATTTCCCGCAGGTTACTGTAGATTATGGAGGCAAACAGAATATTAATGTAAATAAGTTGCATTGGTTAGGGAATTCAAAGTGATATAACACCAACACGTCACTTGACATGTAGAAATTAAAGCAAGGTGTGTTGTGTGTGTAGGGGGCTGGTGTTTTTTAATATTATTTTCCTATTCACTTAGCTGATACACAGTAACATCATCTCAAGTTTATATATGCATCTATGGTCTACTACCAGCACGGACAAGCAGTACAGTGCCATCAGAAACCATTCAAGTGGCTGCCAACTCTCTTTAAAGCCCAAGTTGCCAACAGCGACATCACACCTGACACCCACTCTGTCCTTACCACTCTCAGGGTGGTGCTGGTTAAAGTTTAAAGTTTATTTGTTAGTGTCACAAGTAGGCTTACATTAACACTGCAATGCACCTGTAAAAATCCCCTTGTCGCCACACTCCGGCGTCTGCTCAGGTCCAGTCATAGAGGTTAACAGCATGGAAACAGGCCTCTCGACCCAACTTGTCCATGCCGCCCCTTTTTTTAACCCCTAAGCTAGTCCCAATTGCCCGCGTTTGGCCCATATGCCTCTATACCCATCTTACCCATGTAACTGCCTAAACACTTTTTAAAAGACAGAATTGTACCCGCTTCTACTACTACCTCTGGCAGCTTGTTGCAGATACTCACCACCCTCTGTGTGAAAAAATTGCCCCTCTGGACTCTTTTATATCTCTCCCCTCCCACCTTAAAACTGTGTCCTCTAATTTTAGACTCTCCTACCTTTGGGAAAAGATGTTGACTATCTACCTTATCTTATGCCCCTCATTATTTTATAGACCTCTATAAGATCACCCCTCAGCCTTCTACGCTCCAGAGAAAAAAGTCCCAGTCTATCCAGCCTCTCTGAGGGAGAATTTAGCATGTCCAATGCACCTAACCAGCAGGTCTTTCGGACTGTGGGAGGAAATCGGAGCACCCAGAGGAAAGCCACGCAGACACGGGGAGAATGTGCAGACTCCCCGCACAGATAGTGACCCAAGCCCAGGAATTGAACACGGGTCCTTGGCGCCACTGTTCCACCGTACTGCCCCATGGAGTCTGAATAGAAAACACAATCCCAACATACAACGAGGAACAGACATCTGTCAACACACTTAAGGCGGTAACTCAACCTCTCAGTTTATAAACCGCTCCCGGGGTTTGCGTGGTGATCGGAACCACCCAAGTACTTGCTTTGTAGCTCTTTCCGTCATCCCTGCATCAGAGTAGATGCAGGTTCATGCACATGTGGTTTGCATTAGTTAATTCATTAAAGTGTGCCTTCTAAATAGGGAAACCTACAGTATTTACATTTACACATGCGGGCATTTTATAAATCAAATCATCGTTCCGGGAGACATTGTTGACTATTGTTGGGAGCAAGGAAGCAAATATGACAATTCTGTGTTTGTTTAATGCCAGGCAGCTCAACAGACCCAATAATCAAGAGAACAGCCACAGCCATCGCACATCCATAAACAGATTTGGTATTCTTGAGACAGCATGTGTCTTCATCAGAATGAGTATTAAAAAAAAATGCAAGAGACTTGCTGACAAGCGCTTTATTGCCAAGTGTCCCCTCTCAGTAGTTAGGTGTCAATTCTGTAGCAGAACACCGTGCAGTACTAATATTCTAACCTAGTAATAAACTTTGAAATAAATTTAAGAGGGGAAAAAAAAGTCATGTTGTTTATCAGCCGCCTGGATTTTCCCTGGGAAGGAGCAACTGTTATTTATTGCTCCACTTGTGATTTAATTCCTGTGTGGATACAATTGCCCAGGTTACCCACTAATTCAATATCTTGCAGTTAATTTATTGCAGCAGCTATTCTCTGCAGAACTTTAGGTCCCCTTGCTGTACCTGGTTTGTTACTCGAGCTATGTTTTCACAATGGACCTAGGTTGGAACTTTAAATAATTACACTGAGGCAATGGTTTCTGCCCCACTGAGTCTGTTGGGCTAGCTTGGGCTAGTATAACATTTTACCATGGTTTCGGTGCAGAACCCAAGCTTTCGGTGTGCCAAGTTATTTCTCACAGGAATCAGAGAAGATACGCCAGAAGGGAGTCATGCACGCGCGTGCATTCACACATGCACACAAGCACTCACACACGAGTAACTACATATCCACAAGTACAACACTGAGAAAGTGGAGCAACCACGTGGACGGCACAATGGCACAGCAGTTGGCACAGCGGTTGACACTGCAGCCTCACAGCACCAAGGACCCGGGTTCGATTCCAGCATTGGGAGACTGTCTGTGTGGAGTTTGTACGTTCTCTGTGTCTGTGTAGCCTCTTGTGCATCCCCTGTCTCCTTTGCTCCCATTCTTTGTGTCCGTTGTCTTGGCCCTCAGCCCTGGAACCTCTGCCGCCTCTCCCTAAGATGTTCCTATCTCTGAGGCTTTTGGCCACCTGTCTTCATATTGAGCATATTTTCCCCGTGTCTGCGTGGGTTTCGTACCACAGTCCAAAGATGTGCAGGTAGGTGGATTGGCCATGCTAAATTATCCCTTAGTGTCCAAAGGAATGCAAGTTAGATGGATTAGCCATGGTAAAGGCATGGGGTTACAGGGATAGAGAGGGGTGGTGGGCCTGATTAAGATACTCTGTCGGTGCAGACTCGATGGGCCAAATAGCCTTCTTCTGCATTGTAGGAATTCTATGATTCAATGAGCAAATGCTTAGTGTCAGTCTACCCCAAGGAAAATAACAAGTATTACAGTCACAATATATTTTATGCAAAGGCTTCAGCTGACGCAGGGATGTATCCAATAAATGCAGGTCTTGCCAGCAACACTCACATCCCAAGAATGAATTTTTTAAAAATCTAAAATGTACAATGATCACATATAGGTCCTGGTGCCAATTATAAGATTACCAAATAAAGTAATTTCCCTTAGGTTAGAGCAGATCAAGCCAAACATCATTACGAAGATGCATTATGCATTTATTATACTTTCCAAAATTAACTGTTTAACCAACATGAAAAATTAATTGATTGAACAAGAAAGAGAACAGTAAAATACAAGTGAGCAAGGCAGGTCTGTGGCAAGTTTATTACAAGTGCAATAAAGATTCTACAAATCCAGAAAACGCATTCCTCTGAAGCTTTGTCAACTCTCAAATCCAAATTTGGGAATTGCAGAGGAGAAAAGAATGAAGGTAAGGCCAGCAAAATTGAATATATGTGTCATTGAGGCTTTGAGACCTGGAAATCTTTACCAAGACCTTTTGAAACTCCAAAGCCTGCAGAACATCCATGACTATATTAAATCGGAAATAAAGACAGAAAAGTGTTGGATAAATTCAGCCGTTCTGTCAGTGGAGAGTGAAGCACCTATAATGTTTCAAGTCATGATGTGGAGATGCCGACATTGGACTGGGGTGGGCACAGTAGTAGTCTCACAACACCAGGTTAAAGTCCAACAAGGTTTGTTTGGAATCATGAGCTTTTGGAGCGTTGCTCCTTCATCAGATGAGTCACCTGATGAAGGAGCAGCACTCCGAAAGCTCGTGATTCCAAATAAACCTGTTGGAATTTAACCTGGTGTTGTGAGACTTCTTGATGTTTCAAGTCCACAACTATGTTGGCGAGTGTTGTCCAAGAGTCTTTGCTCAGTGGGTTATTTTTTCCTCTTGTCTGCCTATTCTGATGCATGGTCACGTTCTCAGATAAAGTGATAAATCAGCTTGCAGTGAATTAAAACGTTATCACACTGCAGGTTGTCAGCTGGTTATAAGAAAAGCCTTTATTACACAGCGGCTTAAGTGCCCTTGCATTGCAATTGGTTCATTGACACCTCAGGGTAGTATTGCACCATTTCTATCCCCTACAACGTGGAAAGTTAGCCTTCTCGCACAAAAGTGAATACAATTAATCAAAGAAAAGTACTTAATTGGCTGGCAAGCACTTTTGAGGTGAAGGTAGGTTTTAAGGAGCATCTTAAAGGAGGAGAGAGAAACAGCAAGGTTTGATTTGTTATTGTCACGTGTATTGGGATATAGTGAAAAGTATTGTTTCTTGAGTGCTATACAGACAAAACATACCGTTCATTGAGTACATAGGGGAGAAGGAAAGGTGAACATGCAGGATATAGTGTTACAGTCATAGCGAGGGTGTAGAGAAAGATCAGCTTAATATATGGTAGGTCCATTCAAAAGTCTGATGGCAGCAGGGAAGAGGCTGTTCTTGAATCGGTTGGTACGTGTTCTCAGGCTTTTGTATCTTTTTCCCGTCGGAAGGAGGTGGAAGAGAGAATGTCTTGGCTGCTTTTCCGAGGCAGCAGGAAGTGTGGATGGTGTCAATGGATGGGAGGCTGGCTTGCCTGATGGACTGGGCTACGTTCACAATCCTTTGTAGTTCCTTACGGTCTTGGTCAGAGCAGGAGCCATACTAAACTGTGATACAACCAGAAAGGATGCTTTCTATGGTGCATCTGTAAAAATTGGTGAGAGTCGTAGCTGACATGCCAAATTTCCTTAGCCTGCTGAGAAAGTAGAGGTGCTCTATGGAGCCAAGATCCTGGACTCGGCTGGAGGCATGGCCGCCAATGGTACAGTGGCGAAAACTGGAGATTAGCAAAAGGCCGCATTGAGAAGAACACAGAGATCTCAGCGATTGATAGAACAGAAGGAGATTGCAGAGGTGAGGAGCACAGACACGAAGGGAGTTGAACACAAGTCTGGTTTGCAAGCCCCTCCCCACAGCCTCCAATTTCCTTTCCCCTCGACCTTTATGGTACCCACTCAGTTCCTTAATTTAAGGATGGAAGTTTGCCTACCTACTAGAATTATCAGCAAACTCAGAAAAAAAGCGCAGCGCAAATTACATGCATTGTGAGAAGAAAATTAAAATAAGAGGACTTGCCTCGTACTTGAACTGCTCTAGTCATTAAGGACCCAGCCAAGTATTTCAGCAGTTTAAAAATATCCTCCACTAAGTTGAAGTTTCCATGGCTACCAAGCAAATTAACCATTGGGCCTGTGACCAGCTCCTAATATGAAAAATGCTGCAACCTCTCCAAACTGTCACCACTGAATGGATTTTTACGTTAACGGAACATTTTTTTTTAGAGAAAAAGAATCCCTTAAAACAAATATATATATTTAAAATTCTAACCAATATCTCACGTGAGCCCCCCCCCCCCTCCCCCTTCCCCAAATAGGTGCAATCATGAGCATTCACCAATTCCATTTTTGGAGCAAATCACTTCAATGCCAGCACCTGTGTTGTTATGGACTGGAGATACGATGACAGAAATAAGTCAGATCATTTTACCATCGTCTCTCAGCACAGATTTCAATTTGTTATTGTTCCATATTATATCATTTGTGGACATAGAAACATCGAAAATTGATATTTTTGGATTGGAATGCCCTGCCAGCATCAGTAGTAAATGCGCCTAGTTTGGGGGCGTTTAAGAGATCCGTAGATAGGTTCATGGACGAAAAGAAATTGGTTTAGGTTGGAGGGTCACAGTTTTTTTTTTTAACTGGTCGGTGCAACATCGTGGGCCGAAGGGCCTGTTCTGCGCTGTAATGTTCTATGTTCTATGTTCTATGAAAATAGGAGCAGCTAGAGGCCATTCGACCCTTCAAGCCTGTTCCACCATTCATTACGATCATGGCTGATCATCCAACTCAATATACGGGTCTCCGTCATATCCTTTGACCCCCTTCGTTCCAAGAGCGAAATGAGGGCAGCATAGTGGTTAGCCAAGGACCCGGGTTCGATTCCTGGCTTGGGTCACTGTGCGGAGTTTGCACGTTCTCCCTGTGACTGCATGGGTTTCCTCCCGGTGCTCTGGTTTCCTCCCACAATCCGAAAGACGTGCTGGTTGGGTGCATTGGCCATGCTAAATTCTCCGTGTACCAGAACAGGCTCTGGAATGTGTGACAATAATAAATAATAACTCCTTCTTAAAAACATACAATGTTTTGGCCTCAACTGATTTCTGTGGTAGCGAATTCCATAGCTCACCACTCTCTGGTGAAGAAACTCCTCCTCATCTCAGTCCTAACAGATTTACCCCAAGTCTTTAATATGACCCCTAGTTCTGGACACCCCACCATCAGGAAACATTCATCCTGCATCTGCTCGTGTCCATTCCTGTTGGAATTTTATAAGTTTCTACAAGATCCTCCTTTATTCCTCTAAACTCTGGCGAATTTAATCATAACCAACTCAATCTCTACTCATATTTGAGTCCCGCCATCCCAGGGTAAACCTTCTCTGCACTCCCTCTATAGGAAAAAACGTCCTTCCTCAGGTAAGATGACCAGGACTGCACACAATATTCCAGATATGAAGTATAGTCACTGTGAACTATAGGAAAAGTGGCAGCCAATTCGGACACAACTAGATCCCACAGACACTAATGCAATAATGACCAGGTAACTGGAACTTCAGTGATGTTGGTAGAGGGATTAATGTTGGGCCAGGACACAGGGGTAAACTCACCATTCTTCTTCAAAATAGTACGTGGGATCTTTTGTTTCCTTCCGTGACAGAATGTACTTTCTGCATGGTGCAAATTGGATTTGGGTTTATGGCAGAGGAGGGGCACAACAAAAATATCAATAAGGTGATATTTCCATGTACGAAAAGCCCACCAAACAGTCAGGCAGCATATCCCTGAAAAGTGGTCCTCTTAATCCAGCCGCAAGTCATTGCATAAAGTAACATCTGCAATTGGTCTCATGGACATTCATACATTTAACCAACGTGCCTAAAGGCTGGAGAGGGGGGATTAAAAAAAACACAACCTGGTCCATCAAGATAGCCCCTACCTAATAATGGTTGGAGCATTATGACCACTGCATCATAGAATCATAGAAACCCTACAGTGCAGAAGGAGGCTATGTGGCCCATCGAGTCTGCACCGACCACAATCCCACCCAGGCCCTACCCCCATACCCCTATATATTTACCCAGTAATCCTTCTAATCTATGCATCTCAGGACACTAAGGGGCAATTTTTTTTAGCATGGCCAATCAACCTAACCCACACATCTTTGGACCGTGGGAGGAAACCGGAGCACCCGGAGAAAACCCACGCAGACACGAGGAGAATGTGCAAACTCCACACAGACAGTGACCCAAGCCGAGAATTGAACCCAGGTCCCTGGAGCTGTGAAGCAGCAGTGCTAACCACTGTGCTACTGTGCCGCATCTGCTCACCAACAACCCCCTCCTCCCCTCCACCACTATCCATGCCACTCCAACCGCAGCAACTTGTCAAGCCTACCTCAACAGTCAAAAGATGTGTAGGTTAGGTGGATTGGCCATGCTAAATTGCCCTTTAGTGTCGGGGAGCTAGTTAGAGGTAGTTATCTCCACTGTCTGTGTGGAGTTTGCACATTCTTCCTGTGTCTGCGTGGATTTCCTCCGGGTGCTCCGGTTTCCTCCCATACTCCAAAGATGTGCGGGTTAGGTGGATTGGCCATGCGAGCTTGCCCCTAAGTGCTGGGGAGGGCTAGCTAGGGTAAATGCATGGGGTTGTGGGGATGGGGCCTGGGTGGGATTGTGTTCGGTGCAGACTTGATAGGCCGAATGACCTCCTTCTGCACTGCAGGATTCGCTGATTTGATGACCTCCCAAACCCATGGAGAAGGACAAAGGCAACAGGTGCACAGGAACATCCATCACTTCCAGGTTACCCTCCAGCACACGCATCATCCTGGTCCGAGACACGTATCGTCATCCCGTCATCAACGCCCACGTCAAGATCCTCCAACGCCCAACTGGCCCATCACCTTTTTCCAAGGGCAACAAAATGCTGGCCATTCTGGTGACGCCCCAGGAGAAACAAAGTGTGTTTTATTCAAACCAGAGGTCACGATAATAATCGTAGAATCATAGAATCCTATAGTGCAGAAGGAGGCCATTCAGCCCAACAAGTCTGCACCGAACACAATCCCACCCTGGCCCCATCCCCACAACCCCATGCATTTACCCTAGCTAGCCCTCCCCGACACTTAGGGGCAAGCTCGCATGGCCAATCCACCTAACCCTTTGGAGCATGGGAGGAAACCGGAGCACCCGGAGGAAATCCACACAGACACGGGGAGAACATGCAGACTCCACACAGACAGTGGCCCAAGCCAGGATTCAAACCTGGGACCCTGGCGCTGAGCGTCAGCAGTGCTAACCACTGTGCCACCCTACATAATCGATATGTTTGGCACAGGTGAACTAATCTGTGCCGTACAGAAAATAAACATGCACAGTGGATCTTTCACCTTGGTTAAAAAAACAAGTTGGGAATTTTTTTAAAAAGCAAGTACCGTTGACATTGCCAGAGTAACTGCCTTGGAGGAGTTACCAAGCCACATGGAGCTGTATTATCATCTGTGACGGCAGTCACTATAGCCTGGGCAGCATCAGCATCAAACTAACACTAATCTGGCTCCGACAGACTGTCAAGCTCCACAATTCCCTGCAGCCAATCTGCAATGATCTCATTAGCTTTCAATCTAATTTAAAAGTACAAGAGAAACAGTTTCAAAAGAATGCTAATTCAATTACAATTCTTCAGAACAAATACACACTTAACGAATGGCAAGGGGACGCCTGGCCTAAATACAGGACTGAGCAGCTGAAAGAGTTAACCTTACTGATGACAGATTTTTTTCTATATAGATGTGAAACTTATCTTGCAACAAGCTGCAATTACGCCGTTCTTAATGCTGTGAGCCACAGAACCCCCTGATTATAGCCCTGTGCCGCGTTTCCTGGTACCCAAGTCAATATGCCCCGCCATACCTATTCACAGCTGACTTCCACTGAGTAGAGCCTTTACAAAGGGTATAAATTGGAGCCCCAGTGGCAAAAGGGAACAGGAAGCGGCGACAAAGAGCAAAAGCTCATTTCCAAAAATTGCTCCACAAATTGCTCTAATTATTTTAATGGTCGCACACAAAGGGTCCATTGACAAGGCCCTCCTCCCGACGTTTTATAGAAACCATCAATTGATCAAGCTAATGTTCAATTTTTATTCCCCCCTCTCGCAACCTTCAAGCACTGGCTGGATGCAACGCAAATAAAAAGTCTGATTGATGCAATTTAAAGCACATTCTTTGAACAGTAGTAGTTTTCACAGAATCCGAAATGACACAGGCAGGGCTTTGAAAAAACATGTTTAACTCTTTCAATCGTACAATTCCTACGTTGCGACACTTCAAAATTACTTCACCGAGTACAAAGAACTTTGGGACACCCCATGGTCTTGGGCGGTACTATATAAATGCCAGGCCCTCTTGTTTCATTTTTTTGATAGCCAGGTGTGCCAGGAGGAATTATCCCTGAACGGAAGTGGAGCTGGGGGCGGCACGGTGGCACAGTGGTTAGCACTACTGCCTCACAGCACCAGGGACCCGGGTTCGATTCCGGCCTCGGGTGACTGTCCGTGGTGTTTGCACGTTCTCCACTTGTCTGCGTGGGTTTCCTCTGGGTGCTCTGGTTTCCTCCCACAGTCCGAAAGATGTGTGGGTTAGGTGCATTGGCCGTGATAAATTGCCCCTTAGTTTGTCTGCGAGAGAGAATGTGGCTCTGCTTGATGCGGTGAGGGGCCCCTCAAACTATAAGCCTCTGGCAACTGACTAGTGAACTGTTCCATGAATAATTAGCTCTCCCCCTTCTCCCCGTGTCTGCATGGGCTTCCTCTGAATGCACCGGTTTCCTCCCACAGTCTGAAAGATGTGCTGGTTAGCCATGCTAAATTCTCCCTCAGTATACCCGACCAGGTGCCGGAGCGCGGCGACTAGGGGATTTTCACAGTAGTTTCATTGCAGTGTTAATGTAAGCCGACAAGCGACACTAAAATTAAACTTAGCTTCAACAAACGAAAGTCTGACCTATGCTCCGTCAGGGCGTGGAATAGTTGAGAGAAAAGTGGAGCTAGGGTTGGCTGACTGGGGTTGGGACTCAAACTTGAAGTCTGGCCAACTTGGAAAGGGAATGGAGCTACGAGTGGGCGAATTCCAATTGATCTAATCTGAAAGCCAGCCCAGGAATCTCACAAACCTCCAGGCTGATGTCAGATGACAACTGTTTTTGGGATTGAAATGGAGGTGATCTTTCAAAGCCATGCTGGGCGAACTCGAGATTATTTTTGATCATATCAGTCCCTTCCCGTGATCCTTCCACGCTGGGAGAAATATCGACACTTTTGCAGATTTAGCAGAATGACCCATATGAAATGAAGCAAATGATACCCTTGTATCCACCATTTCTGTCACAATGAGGCCCCAACAACTTCTCTATTGTGAAACACCTGTCTGTCTGAATGTGACCGTTTTCCCCCAACCTGAAAGCAACATGCCACAGATAGGAGACACAACACCTCCACAGAGTTGATACCCGGCAGTGAGAAGGAACCAGAGATCGCAGGCCAGCCACCTGCCCAGAGTGGGAAAGGTGCCTGTTTGCACAATCCTAGTGGGCCAAATAAGGGTAACACTGTCAGAGGCCGTCTGTCTTTGCGTGCTTTTAGTGAACAATGGTTCTTGTGCAATTATGTGGCTGTTTATACTCAATATCTAGTCCTTACTGTTCTTAGCAAAGCCAAAGATTGTACCTAATGTGGGCCAATGTTACCTGAACAAGGAATGATAAAAACCAGAAGTAAGTTCCTCAGTCTCTTGAATATGTCCCACCTTTCAATTAGATCATGGTTGGCTTGTATATCAACCCAACCTTTGCTCCATATCTTGAAACCCTTAGCCGAGAAAAATATATCGATCTCAAGTCTCAAGAATTTCAGTTGAGCCCCAGCATCAACAGTCCCTTACTGGGGTGAGGTTTGAGGAGGGGATTCCATATTTTCACTGCAACCAAACAAAGAACATAGAAAATTACAGCACAGGAACAGGCCCTTCGGCCCTCCAAGCCTGCACCAACCATGCTGCCCAACTGAACTAAAACCCCCTACCCTTCCGGGGACCTTATCTGGGGCGTCACGGTAGCACAGTGGTTAGCACTGCTGCTTCACAGCGCCAGGGACCCGGGTTCGATTCCCAGCTTGGGTCACTGTCTGCGTGGGTTTCCTCTGAGTGCTCTGGTTTTCTCCCACATTCTGAAAGACGAGCTGGTTAGGGTGCGTTGACCCAAACAGGTGCCGGACTGTGGCGGCTAGGAGAATTTCATAGTAAATTCATCACAGTGTTAATGTAAGCCTTACCTGTGATTAATAAATAAACTTTAACTTTACTTTAACTTATTCCCATCCTATTCATGTATTTGTCAAGATGCCCCTTAAGTCCCTTAGTATGGAAAAGTGTTTCTTAATTTTACCCCTACATGTCCCACCCCGCAGCTTGAGAGGAAGTAGCTTCTCTGCACCTTCTTTACCGTTTGAGATCTTTAAAATGGTAAAAACTGAATAATTGCTTGTGTTGTTAACCCAGTCTTGGGGTCCCAATGGAAACAGTAGCTTTTACATGTGAAACAGAATCTTTTGCATGTTATTTCATTTGCTTAAGTTGGAAATCAGCTAACAGAGTGTGGATAAAGAATGGTGTGCAGACGTTACACAAGAGCAATGACAGGCAGCCAATGACCCTTTAGTTCATCCAACTTGTTCCATGTAGTTCAGTTACCTTCTGCATCTCAACCAAAACCATGACACCTGGAAGAGGTAAAAAACTTCAGGCCAAAAAAAACCAGACCAATTTGGTGGCTATCAAATCTGAGAAATTCCTCTCCCATCACCTTGGGCAACTGAAACTCGCCCAAGAGATCACTCTGGCTTTGATTAAGACAGTAAGAAGTCTCACAACACCAGGTTAAAGTCCAACAGGTTTATTTGGTAGCAAATACCATAAGCTTTCGGAGCACTGCTCCTTCGTCAGATGGAGTGGATATCTGCTCTCAAACAGTGCACAGACACAGAAATCAAGTTACAGAATAGTGATTAGAATGCGAATCTTTACAGCCAGCCAGGTCTTAAAGGTACAGACAATGTGGGTGGAGGGAGCATTCAACACAGGTTAAAGAGATGTGTATTGTCTCCAGACAGAACAGCTAGTGAGATTCTGCAAGACCAGGGGGAAAGCTGTGGGGATTACTGATAATGTGACATAAATCCAACATCCCGGTTTAGGCCGTCCTCATGTGTGCGGAACTTGGCTATCAGTTTCTGCTCAGCGACTCTGCGCTGTCGTGTGTCGTGAAGGCCGCCTTGGAGAACGCTTACCTGAAGATCCAAGGCTGAATGCCCGTGACTGCTGAAGTGCTCCCCAACAGGAAGAGAACAGTCTTGCCTGGTGATTGTCGAGCGGTGTTCATTCATCCGTTGCCGAAGCGTCTGCATGGTTTCCCCAATGTACCATGCCTCGGGACATCCTTTCCTGCAGCGTATCAGGTAGACAACGTTGGCCAAGTTGCAAGAGTAGGTACCGTGTACCTGGTAGATGGTATTCTCACGTGGGATGATGGCATCCGTGTCGATGATCCGGCACATCTTGCAAAGGTTGCTGTGGCAGGGTTGTGTGGTGTCGTGGTCACTGTTCTCCTGAAGGCTGGGTAGTTTGCTGCGGACAATGGTCTGTTTGAGGTTGCGTGGTTGTTTGAAGGCAAGAAGTGGGGGTGTGGGGATGGCCTTGGCGAGATGTTCGTCTTCATCAATGACATGTTGAAGGCTCCAGAGGAGATGCCGTAGCTTCTCCGCTCCAGGGAAGTACTGGACGACGAAGGGTACTCTGTCCACCGTGTCCTGTGATTGTCTTCTGAGGAGGTCGGTGCGGTTTTTCGCTGTGGCGCGTCGGAACTGTTGATCGATGAGTCGAGCGCCATATCCTGTTCTTATGAGGGCATCTTTCAGCGTCTGGAGGTGTCTGTTGCGATCCTCCTCATCCGAGCAGATCCTGTGTATTCGGAGGGCTTGTCCGTAGGGGATAGCTTCTTTTACGTGTTTAGGGTGGAAGCTGGAGAAGTGGAGCATCATGAGGTTATCCGTGGGCTTGCGGTACAGTGAGGTGCTGAGGTGACCGTCCTTGATGGAGATGCGTGTGTCCAAGAATGCAACCGATTCCGGAGAGTAGTCCATGGTGAGTCTGATGGTGGGATGGAACTTGTTGATGTCATCATATAGTTGTTTCAGTGATTGCTCACCATGACTCCAAAGGAAGAAAATGTCATCGATGTATCTGGTGTATAGCATCGGTTGAAGGTCCTGTGCGGTGAAGAAGTCTTGTTCGAACCTGTGCATGAAGATGTTGGCATATTGAGGTGCGAACTTTGTCCCCATGGCTGTTCCGTGTGTCTGGATGAAGAACTGGTTGTTGAAGGTGAAGATATTGTGGTCCAGGATGAAGCGGATGAGTTGTAAAATTGCATCTGGAAACTGGCAGTTGACGGCATTGAGTACTGAGGCCGTTGCAGCAATGCCATCATCGTGGGGGATGCTGGTGTAGAGTGCCGAGACATCCATTGTGACGAGTGTAACTTGATTTCTGTGTCTGTGCACTGTTTGAGAGCAGATATCCACTCCATCTGACGAAGGAGCAGTGCTCCGAAAGCTTATGGTATTTGCGACCAAATAAACCTGTTGGACTTTAACCTGGTGTTGTGAGACTTCTTACTGTGCTTACCCCAGTCCAACGCCGGCATCTCCACATTCTGATTAAGACCACAGGCCAGCGGTGGGCAACCTGCAGTCCGGGGGCCACATGCGGCCCACGAGACATTTTGTTGACCGTTGCCCACGCACAGTGTTGCCACATTCCGCTGATTTCTGTCTGTGCACTTTGTTTTCCTACCGGTATGATTCACGTAAAGCAAGGGGCAAGTGAAGTGAGGTGCGTGCTGATTGCTCACAACATTGACTGTGAGAGCCGTGCGCTCCCTCTGCTGTAAACAGTTCTTTTGTTTTTACCATTTGAAGTTGATGACAGTTCTATTAATATTTAAATGATTAAGCATTTTCTATAACTTATTATGGAATATGAAGCTAGTGTTCAATCTTATTCGTGGGGTCATGGTGAGCGAACAAGCCCGATTTCAATCTTGTGGCCCACTGAGATGAAGGAGGGCCACTCATGCAGCCCACTCACCAGCTTAAATTGCCTACCACTGCCATAGACCATAAGATATAGGGGCAGAAGTCGATCATTCAGCCCATCAAGTCTGCTTCTATATTTTATACAAGGTCAACTTCACCTCAGATGGAGATGCCAAAAGCTCCAAGAGTGCACTTTTGCCACTGTTCATTTACTTGCAGTAAATCTATGGTAAAATTGCAAATTCTTATCTATATGCTTACAAACTGTATCTTCCGGGTTTTTTTTTCATTTTAGAATCCCTACAGTGCAGAAGGAGGCCATTCGGCTAGCATCTAATCTGCACTGACCACAATTCCATCCAGGCCCTATCCCCATGCATTTACCCTAGCTAGTCCCCATGACACTGAGGGACAATTTAGCATGGAAACTCACGCTGACATGGGGAGAACGTGCAAACTCCACAAAGACAGTGACCCTAACCGGGAATCGAACCCAGGTACCTGGCGCTGTGAGGCAGCAGTGCTAACCACTGTGCCACCGTGCCGCCCTATGGCAGATGATTCAATGGCCGTAGACAATGTGATTGGGTGAACATTTGTATTTTGGTCAAATTCACGCTTTTTGACGGGCAATTGAGAAAGTTTAAATTGAAAGAACGCTTTAATGCAGGTTCAAAAGCATAACGCACTGAAAACAGAAAACAAAACGGAAGGGGAAACAAAATTAACAAGGCATCAGGTACAAGAAAAGGCAGAGCACAATAAATTCCAGAGATGCAGGCAGATGTCTCAAGTTACAAAGATCCCATCCAAGGGTTAATAGTCTGAGGGTAGGCACGTGACAAGGGAAGAAAGGTCATGACAAATCTAACTTTGGCTTTTTTAGTTTCACAATCTAACATCTGGACACACAACATAGCTTTAATTATGTATCGGGCAGACAGAGGGAATGCTCCCAAGTGAACATCTGGTTAAAGCCAGAGTTTGAACATTCTGATGTGTCCAGGGATATAATTTCCCCCATGGCAGTTTTTATGAACAGAGGTTACTGATATTCATCATGCGTAGCTTCAAGAAAACGGTGCACTTCGCTGGCAAAGTCCAACCAACCCCCCAACCCACCCACGGCCTGGCTCTTGTTTTTACACTGATTCAACAACAGAGCCAACACTTGAAACATGAGTTGCACTTTGTTGGACCTTCCCAAAGGCACCATCAAGAGAGGCACTCCTACTTCTCACGTCTTGTCTCAGAGATTTAATCAACAGCAACACCAAGTGCATATTTTCGATTTCGCAATTAATTTTCCATGAAGCTCTCATGTAAGGATTTTGTCTCAACGCTCTTGCCAAGCGTTGCATAATTTTTCTTTCTCCATCTCTCCGCCCTCTTAACAGTCCTCTCCATGTGCGAAAAGCAACTAACTGCACAGTAGAATAACCAAGATTAACCCCCACCAGGCCCTTGTTGAATTGCCGCAGCTCATCAGTGAACTGACAGGCATGTTTATGTTTTTCCAGTTCGCTAACCCCCAACCACTGGATCGCATCACCACATAATTATCAACCCCCACCCCCCACCACTCCCCCAAGCCCTCCCTCACGCAACACCCCAGTCCCCTGCTTATCTGCTTTGTTTATGGCAAAACAGCAACCATCGTAGAGGACGCTTGAACAGGCCAATGTGAAATACTTGCAGCTAACTTCTTAAGCTGCGTTGTAACGGTGCCAAATGCTGTCTACGAGCACTACTACAGTAGTGTCCATTCGACGGCAGACAGGAAAGGGAGTTGTGAAATCAAGAAACGTCAGAAGGCGAAGCCAACAAAGCAACTGAAGCTGGACCCAAGTCTCTATCAGAAATAACTGCATGGATTTACATTAAACTGTTGAATAAACAGATCAGGCAAAAGTCATTCAAAAATGACAGTAACTTGATAAGCAAAATCATAGTGGAATGAAACAATAACAGTTTGCAATTATATCGCATTATTAGCATAGTAACATGTCCCCAGATGTGTCATTACCAAAATAAAATTGACACTAAGCCGCATAAGGTGGTATTAAGAACGACCAAAGCTTTGATCTAAGAGATAGGCCTTAAAGGGGGAAGAGAGGCATAGAAAGAGGCTGAGGGTGGGAATTTCCGAGCTTAGACCCAAGCAGTTGAAGGAATGGCCACTAATGGTTGGGCAAGGAAACATAGAAACACAGAAGACGGAAGCAGGAGCAGGCCATTCAGCCCTTCGAGTTCGCCTCACCATTCAGTATGCTCATGGCTGACCATCAAATTCAATATCATGATCCCCCCTTCCACACCATATCCTTCGATCCCTTTAGCCCCAAGAGGCTATATCTAATTTCTTCTTGACAATCGTGTATGTGCAAGAGGCAAGAATGGGAGAAGTGCAGATGCCTCGGAGGACTGGAGGGTTGCAAAAGGTTACAGTAATGGGGAGGGCGAGGGTATGGAAGAATTTCAAAATAATGGCGACAATTTTTGTTGAAAAAAAAAAGGGCTTTGTCAAACTTGAAGCCAGTGTAGGCCAGCGAACACAGGGCAAACAGGACTTGGTTCGGTTAGGACATGGGCAACAGAATTTTGGATGTGCTGTAGATTCTATATCAGAAAAGGTGCAAGATGACAGCCCCAAATGTTCAGGCAGAGGGGACATGTGTGAAAGTATGGTGTGAAGTAGTGTGATACATTCTTTGGCTCAGAGTCAGAGTCAGCCTCAGCTGGTAGTTTTAAGTTTATTTATTTTAGTGCCTACATTAACACTACAATGAAGTTGCTGTGAAAATCCCCGAGTCGCCTGAGGTAGGATTTGGCATGGACAATACACCTTACCAGCACGTCTTTCGGACTGTGGGAGGAAACTGGAGCACCCGGAGGAAACCCACGCAGACACGGGGAGAACATGCAGACTCCGCACAGACAGTGACCCAAACCGGGAATCGAGCCTGGGTCCCTGGCGCTGTGAGGCAGCAGTGTTCACCACTGCGCCACCGTGCCACCTCCTATCTAGGTCAGAAGGTTGGGGATTCAAGTTACAGAGACTCCAGCATATAATCCAGACTGGCACTTCCACTGCAGCACTGAGGAAATGCTGCACAGTCGGAGCTGCTGTGTTCCATAGGTGATGTTGAACCTTGGACTGATGTGACAGTGATAGCCACAGAGTGGGTTAGGTTGGTAACTGGTTACACCCACGTTATGTACTTCTCAGGAACAAAGTGGGGAGTGAGTACACAAAGAAAATAAGTCACCATTTACCCCATTCACCTAACCTCTGGAGCAGTGCATGACTGATTGCAATTCCATTATGACACTAATTGTCAATATAATCCTTTAAGACAGCAAAGGGCAACCTCGGCTGGTGAGTGGGCTGCAAGAGTCACCCTCCTCCAACTCAGCAGGCCGCAAGATTAAAATTGGGCTTGTTCACTCACCATGGCCCCATGAATAAGATAAAATATATTTAATACTCGGCGAGTATTTCATAATGAGTTATAGAAAGTGCTGAATCGTTCATATATTAATCGAACCGTCATCAACTTCAAACACTAAAAACAAAAGAAATATTTACACTTTGGACGCAGAGGGAGCGCACAGCTCTCACAGTCGATGTTGCAATCAGCACCTCATTTCACTTGCTCTTGCTTTACGTGCGAATCAGTTCAGTCACACCGGTAGAGAAAAAAAGCTACATGGAGGAAAATCAGCAGAATGTGGCAACCCTGCGCATGGGCAACAGTCAACAAAATGTCTCACGGGCCACAGTCAGATCCCAGATTGGTCACATGTGGCTCCCAGGTCACAGGTGGCCCCCAGGTCACAGGTTGCCCACCGCTGCTTTAAGAGGCAATCATGATGTGGCGATGCCGGCGTTGGACTGGGGTGGGAGTAAGAAGTCTCAACACCAGGTTAAAGTCCAACAGGTTAATTTTGAATCACAAGCTTTCGGAGCGCTACTCCTTCATCAGATGAGTGGCTGGAGGTAATAATGAGGCACTGGCATCAGAGAGCCGTTGGATACGAGTTAGCTTACCATATTCTCTTTGTATTAAGTACAGACCCTTGTCAGATGTTAGTCTTGAAGCATGGAAAAAATAAACTATTTTAGTGACTTTGAGGTATTTCTGTGCACCTCCTAACTGGCCAACTATGGAGAAACCCTTGCGATAAGTCAAGCACTTGATCTTCAACTGGTTCATTGAATGACAACGTTATTGGAAGCAAGGACAGAAGGAGGCCATTTGGTGCATCATGCCCATGCCATCTCTCTGAAAGAGCTGTCCAGTTAGACCTTTGCACGTTCCCAAATCCCTACAAATTATTTTCTTTTCAAGTATATATATATATATATATATATATTATACATACATATATATATATATATCCAGTTCCCTTTTGAAAGTTACTACTGAATCGTCTTCCACATCCCTTTCAAGGCAGCACAACAACTCAAAGTGTGTGAACCAGGCTATTTCCTGGGATGGCAGGACTGTCATATGAGGGAAGACTAAGGTGGTTAGGATTATATTCATTTGAGTTCAGAAGAGTGAGAGCGGTTGTCATGGAAACTTATAAAATTCTAATAGGATGAGACAGGGTATATTCAGAAAAAATGTTCCTGATGGTGGGGGAGTCCAGAACTAGGGGGTCATAGTTTGAGGATAAGGGACAAACCTTTTAGAACTGAGGTGAGGAGAAATTTCTTCACCCAGAGAGTGGTGAATGTGTGGAATTCACTACCACAGAAAGTAGTTGAGGCCAAAACGTTGTGTGATTTCAAGAAGAAATTAGATGCAGCTCTTGGGACTAAAGGGATCAAGAGGTATGGGGAGGGTAGGGGGAAATCAGGATATTGAATATGATCAGCCATAATCAAAATGAGTGGTAGAACAGACTTGAAGGGCCAAATGGCCGAGTTCTGCTTTTATTTTCTATGTTTCTATGTAAACATGGTTCTCCCCATCCCTTCTGTATCTTCTGGTTGGCAACCCTCTTGCCAGTGGGAACAGGAAATAGAAGAAAGCTCCCCATTACAGAACATGAAAGGTGCCATTTGCTTTGACGATTAATAGAACATAGAACAGTACAGCACAGAACAGGCCCTTCGGCCCACGATGTTGTGCCGAGCTTTATCTGAAACCAAGATCAAGCTATCCCACTCCCTATCATCCTGGTGTGCTCCATGTGCCTATCCAATAACCGCTTAAATGTTCCTAAAGTGTCTGACTCCACTATCACTGCAGGCAGTCCATTCCACACCCCAACCACTCTCTGCGTAAAGAACCTACCTCTGATATCCTTCCTGTATCTCCCACCATGAACCCTATAGTTATGCCCCCTTGTAATAGCTCCATCCACCCGAGGAAATAGTCTTTGAACGTTCACTCTATCTATCCCCTTCATCATTTTATATACCTCTATTAAGTCTCCCCTCAGCCTCCTCCGCTCCAGAGAGAACAGCCCTAGCTCCCGCAACCTTTCCTCATAAGGCCTACCCTCCAAACCAGGCAGCATCCTGGTAAATCTCCTCTGCACTCTTTCCAGTGCTTCCACATCCTTCCTATAGTGAGGTGACCAGAACTGCACACAATACTCCAAATGTGGTCTCACCAAGGTCCTGTACAGTTGCAGCATAACCCCACGGCTCTTAAACTCCAACCCCCTGTTAATAAAAGCTAACACACTATAGGCCTTCTTCACAACTGACAACTGATTAACTGACAATCTGTCCTGCTGTCACAGTCACCATTTGTGTGGGGGTCATGGAAACTCTTCTCTCTGGACCCACTGCCTGTGAGCTGAACTGAACTGACAGGCATCCTCTGCCCATAGAGAATGCAACTCACACTATCTATTCAGGTTTGTGGAGAAGATAGTAGGCTGCATCATATTTACAGAGTACATGGGTCCATCAGGGAAGTTATACACCTCTGACTTCAATTGACATTTATAATATCCAATTACAAATTACATTACTGCCTTGCAATGTACTCCAGCCCTTGTTTCAGTGAAGAGGTACTACTACATCGATCAAGTAATTGTATACCATACACAGACAAGGTCATCTCCAAGAACTACATTGTATTTCATGTTGATGATGATGGATATCAAAAGTCAGTTAACTGAGAAATGCTGGGGTAAATTACCTGGTTATTATTCTGTGATCTCGCACATTTACACTGAACGTAATTCTATCTTTTCATTTTTGATTTCTCACTGTGCAGTTATGGACACTGTATATATGGCGAAGAACAATACATTGCAATCTACATCCCACTTTTGAGATGTCACCCCAACTATTCGGACGCCGTCCTGATGAACCTTCCATGTATCACAGCTTGGTATGGCTCCTGCCCTGATCAAGACCGCAAGAAACTACAAAGGGTCGTGAACGTAGCCCAGTCCATCACGCAAACCAATTTCCCATCCACTGATTCCATCTACCCTTCTCACTGTCTTGGGAAAGCAGCCAGCATAATTAAGGACCCCACACAGCCCCCAGACACACTCTCTTCCACCTTCTTCCATCAGGAAAAAGATACAAAAGTCTGAGGACACATACCAACCGACTCAAGAACAGCTTCTTCCCTGCTGCCTTCAGATTTTTGAATAATCCTATCATATATTAAGCTGATCTTTCTCTACACCCCAGCTATGACTGTAATACTACATTCTGCACCCTATCCTTTCCTTCTCCTGAGTACTCTATGAACGGTATGCTTTGGCTGTATAACAAACTTTTCACCGTATCCCAATACATGTGACAATAATAAATCAAATCTAATTCTTTGCACATTTCAGTGCCTCACTTCAGTTCAGTGCTGCTTAAGTCACATCAAACCCCAGTTGCCCATCACCTCTTTGCTTGCTGGCTGGCATTGGCTCCAGGTCTGGGAGTGCCTCAATGTTAAAATTCACATCCCACCATAGTCTTCAGCCCTCCAACCGTCTGAGAACTCTATGTTCCTGCAATTCTGGCCTTTTGTACGTCTCCAGTCATCTTTGCCTCGCCACAAATGGCCTTGAGCTTTCTGGGCTCCAAACACTGAAACTTCCTCCACGAACCTCGTGATTGCTCTATCACTCACGCTCCCCACTTAAGGCATTTCCTAAAACCTTTAGGCACCCAACATTTCCTTACGTGGCTCAGTGTTAAAAGTTTGTCTGACAATGCCGCTGTGAACTATCCTGGGGCATTTTGCCACAGTAAAAGGCACGATACTGTAACACTACATTCTGCACCCTTTCCTTTCCTTCTCCCCCATGTACTCTATGAACAGTATGCTTTGTCTGCTTAGCACGCAAAAGACAAAACTGTACCCCAATACATGTGGCAATAATAAATCAAATCAATATAAATACAAGTTGCTGTCATGACACTGACCAGCATGTGACCAGTAATTACCGTTTCTGCATTTCATGCATTTTATCACATTAAAAAAAAGCCCAGTGCTGGGGGAATCCCAAAGAGACGGTTCTGACCAACAACAAGCCAAGCCCCCACCACAAATAATTTTCCTCCCACCTGTAACTCAGAAGAGACAGGTGTAACAGAATCAAGGACCTGGGATTGAAGCTGCATCCTGCAGGACCATAATGTGTTGAGTGTATTCTACCTGACTCTTTCTTCTGCTCTGGTTGTGCTGGCTCTACAGATGGCCGCCATATTGCACCAACATTTGCGGCTAGCGGGTGTTGAACCAGACATGACCCGCCGAAATACTAGCTTCCCAAAGCTACTCCTGCCACCTTGAAGAAGCGGCGATACAAATTACACCAAGTTATGCAATTTCTTGCACTTCAGAGCAAAAATGAAGCAACGCCAACACTTCAAGATGATAGGTTCATATTATAGAATGATACAGCAGAGGTGGAGGTCGTTCTGTCCATTGAACCTGTATTGGCTTCCTGACAGAGCTCCACAATTAGTCCCATTTCTCCACTCCTCATATCATAGGACCGTAAACCTCCAGTGCAGGAGGTGGCAATTCGGCCCATTGAGTCTGTACTGATAACAATCCCACTCAGGCCCTATCCCTGTAACCCCACGTATTTACCCTGCTTAATCCCCCTCACACTGAGGGAAAATTGAGCATGGCCAATCACCCTAAACCGCACATCTTTGGACTGTGGGAGAAAACCAGAGCACCCGGAGGAAACCCCCACAGACATGGGGAGAACGTGCAAACTCCGCACAGACAGTCTCCCAGGGCCGGAATCAAACCTGGGTTCCTGACGCTGTGAGGCAGCAGTGCTAACCACTGTGCTGCCCACTCCTGATCCACAGTCCTGAAAAAACTTTACCTTTTTGTGTACATACTTAAAACTCTTGAAAGTTATTACTGAATTTTCTTCCACCGCCCATTCAGGCAGTTCATTTCAGGTTATAACAAATCACTGCGTGAAATCATTTCCACCTAAAATTTTAGCTAATTATCTGAAATGTGTGACCTCTGGGTTACTGACCCACCTGCTACAGGAATTTCATATGAATCATAGATAAAATATAAAGAATAGCAAGACCACAGTGCATTAAATATATTCTAATTTCCCAGTTCAAATCCAATTGTGATTTTGAGTTAATAAAAGTCAAGAAGAGTTTGGTGTCTTGTTCTCCCTGGTGTAAGTGTTCCATGCCTAATCTTGTGAGTCTGGTGCTAACAGGCGGCAGAGAGCAAGAATGGGGTCCCTGAACACCAGTGAGACTGCAGTGACCTCTCACTTCCTGCTCGGAATTCCATTCTGCTTCCCTCCACACCGGCAGCCTGGATCTCATCAGCCCACGTGCAGGGGAACAGGCTGCAAGCTGTGCCTGCCGGGGCAAGCTTGCACAACCCCTGCCGGGCCACTTTAACCATCTGCGGCGCCTGCTGACACTGTTCCTGCCAGCAGTGCTAATTCAAAATGCTTGGTTCTGTGCCATTTTCTGCACTTAAAAAAAAAAATCAATTTAAATATACAATGGGACCCCCTATGCTGCGTGATGAACTGAGCACACAAGAGGGCAAAGCAAATCGTGAGCAGGAAGGAAATGTGCACGGTGCTCCTGATAAAACAAATGTCTCTGCGCTGTCCAGCAGAGGGCATGTGCTTCTGTGCCAATCTCACACCGCTTCTCAAAAACAAATATTCGCCCTTGGGTGCTCCGGTTTGCTCCCACACTCCAAAGATTTGTGGGTTAGGTTGATTGGCCATGCTAAATTGCCCATTAGTGTCAAGGAATTAGCAGGGTGAATACATGGGGTTACGAGGATAGGGCCCGGGTGCAGGCTCAATGGGCCAAATGCTCTTCTTCTGTACTATCGGAATTCTATGATACTACAAGCCCTGGTCAAAGTGGATTGGTCAACACCACTAGCAATCATGACTGGAGACTGCAGTGCTCTGGTCAACTGGGATCGATCTTCTGCACATAAGGGGGCGGCATGGTGGCAGAGTGGTTAGCATTGCTGCTTCACGGTGCCAGGGTGCCAGGGACCCAGGTTCGATTCCGGCCTCGGGTGACTGTGCGGAGTCTGCATGCTCTCCCCATGTCTGCGTGGATTTCCTCCGGGTGCTCTGGTTTCCTCCCACAGTCCAAAAATGAGTGGGTTAGGTTGATTGGCCATGCTCAATTTCCCCTTAGTGTCAGGGGGATTAAGCAGGGTAAATTCATGGGGTTACGGGGATAAGGCCTGGGTGGGATTGTCGTCAGTGCAGGCTCAATGGGCCAGATGGCCTCCTACTGCATTGTAAGGAGTCTACGATTCTAGGAAATAGGGTTTAAAGAGGCTTTCAAAGAATGGGAGAGGTCAAAAAAATTGAGGGAGCTTGGGGGCCAATCGTCCAAAGATATGGCCGCTATAGTGACCTATGGAAGGATGGAAATTGGGGAGTGCAAGAGGCTGGAACTGGAGAAGTGCAGGGTTCTGGAGGGTTGCTGGGCTGGGACATTACAAAGGTAGAGCGGGTGAGGCCATGAGGGGATTTAAACAGCGGGATCGGAGTTTGAAAATCAAGGCCTTGCCAGACGGTCAGCAAGAACAGGAGTGATGATTAAGCAGAGCTTCACCTACAGCGAGCTTCCTGACCATTTCCACAGAACACATCCAGCTCCAAGTGCAGAAGGTCTAAATACCAGCCTCGGAAAATTTATTTCAGAGATAAATTACTGCCTGCAGAGCCAAGTGATGATAAAATTTATCATGTGCATTTCTGGTCTGGCAGTCTCCCCACTTAATAAACTGAACATTTTGGACAAGAGCTTTCCCCCCACCGCCACTTGCCGACTCATCAGATCAAATGAAAATGAACCTAACCATCAGCTACTGGCCAGAAGCCCTATTGATCCCTCTATTCATCATAGAATCCCTACAATGCATTCGGCCCATTGAGCCTCCAATGAGAACAATCCCACCCTGTCCCTATCTCTGTAACCCCATGTATTTACCCCTGCTAATCCCTCTAACCTACTCATCTTGGGACATAAAGGTGCAATTTACCATGGCCAATCCACCTAACCCGCACATCTTTGGAGAGTGGAGGGAACCAGAGCACCCGGAGGAAACTCAGGCAGACACAGGGAGAATGTGCAAACTCCACACAGATGGTGACCCAAGCCGGGAATCGAACCCGGGTCCCTGGCGCTGTGAGGCAGCAGTGCTAACCACTGTGCCACCATGCCACAGTCAAGGCAATAATGTTGAAGTAATACGGGCTGAAAACCACAAAATGAGACCTCGACCACATACCTGTTCCATCACCAAGACTACCTACATTCACTGCTGTAACATGGCCAATTCCACTCCTCCCTCAGTGCATCCACTGCTGAAATCCTCATCAATGCCTTTGTTTCCTATAGATACAGACATTCTAATGTTCTCCTGGCTGGCCTCCCAGCTTCCACCCTACACAGACTGGAGCTCATTGAAAATTCTGCTTCCAGCAGGGGCGGCACGGTGGCACAGTGGTTAGCACTGCTGCCTCACAGCGCCATGGACCTGGGTTCATTTCCCGGCTTGGGTCACTGTCTGTGTGGAGTTTGCACTTTCTCCCCGTATCTGCGTGGGTTTCCTCCGGGTGCTCCAGTTGCCTCCCGCAGTCCAAAGATGTGAGGGTTAGGTTGATTGGCCGTGCTAAAATTGCCCCTTAGTGCCAGGGGGACTAACTAGGGTAAATGCATGGGGTTATTGAGATAGGAGCTGGGTGGGATTGTGGTCGGTGCAGACTCTATGGGCTGAATGGCCTCCTTCTGTACTGTAAGATTCTCTGATTCTATCCTAGCTCACACCTGGTCCTGTTCACCTTTGTCTTTGCTAATCTACTCTGGCTCCCAGTCTGGAAGGCCTCAATTTTAAAATTTGCACCCTTGTTTTCCAACTCTGTAGATGTGAAGGCATTAGAGAGGACACAGAAGCAATTCACGAGAATGGTTCCCGGGTTGAGGGACTTCAATTATGTCGATAGGCTGAAGAAGCTGGGGCTGTTCTCCTTCGAGGAGGGAACAGAAAGAGTTGATTTGTTAGAAGGTGTTCAAAACCATGAGTGGTCTAGACAGAGTAGGGAGGGAGAAACCATTTCCATTGACAGAAGGATCAAGAAACAGAGGTCACCAATTTAAGGTGACCAGAGAAAGGAGCAGTGGCACAACGAAAAGAGGTAGTGAGTGGTTAGCATCTGGAGTGCTCTGGTAGTTTGGTGGAAGCAAATAGAATCGTCGTTTTTAACAGGGAAATGGATAAAATATCTGTAGAGAAAAGAAATCCAGAGCGACAGGCAAAAGGGCAGGAGAGTGTCACCAGGAGGACTGCATTTGCAGAGAGCTGGCACCAAAATGACAGGCCAAGTGGCCTCCTTCTGTGCTGCAACCATTCTGTCAACCCCTCAACCCTCTCCGTGACTTCCGCCGGGTCGTACAATCTTCCAAGATCTCTGCACTTCCTTCAGATATGACCTCCTGAGCATCCACAATTTTCCTCACTCCAGCGCTCTGCCTTCAGGAAACTATGCCCCAAACTCTGGAGTTCCCGCACCCCCAGCCCCATGCTTCTCCTTTCAAATGCTCCTACATTGGAACGAGCTGCCAGAGGTCGTAGTAGAGGCGGGTACAATTTTGTCTTTTAAGAAGTATTTGGACAGTTACATGGGTAAGATGGATATAGAGGGATATGGGCCAAACACGGGCAATTGGGACCAGCTTAGTGGTTTAAAAAAAAGGGCGGCATGGACAAGTTGGGCCGAAGGACCTGTTTCCATCTGTAAACCTCTATGGCTCTATGACTCTTCAAAGCTTACTCCCTTTGAGTAAGCTTATGGCCATCGGTCATGATATCCTATTATGTGGTTCGCGTCAAATTTTGTTTGATAACACTCCTGTGACAAGCCATGGGACAGCTTACTGCGTTAAAGGCACCATGTGCATAGAAGTTATTGTTGCTTTTGTCATTTGCCATCCACTACTTGGATGGGCAGGTGGGGCTTCAACTTAACGTTCCCGATAAAAGACAGCCCCTCTGATACTGCAGCTCTCCCTCAGAACTGCACTGAAGCAATAGCCTGGATTATCAGAGAGTCATAGAATCCCCTACAGTGCAGAAGGAGGCCATTCGGCCCATCGAGTCTGCACCAACCACAATCCCACCCAGGCCCAATCCCCATAACCCTACTTATTTACCCTACTAACCCCCTGACACTAAGGGGCAATTCAGCATGGCCAATCAACCTAACCCACACATATTTGGACTGTGTGAGGAAATCGGAACACTTGGAGGAAACGCATGCAGACACGGAGAGAATGTGCAAACTCCACACAGACAGTGAGCCAGCCAGGAAGCAAACCTGGGTCCCTGGTGCTGTGAGGCCCACTGTGTTAACCACTGTGCCGCCCTCAAATCTCTTAAGAATCCACATGCTCTAATCAGACTAGCCAATCTCTAATTGCATGCTACTCTCTAGTCCTTTTTAAGTCTTCTCTACACCCTCTCCAACTTCCATAACCTTTATATAATATGGTGACCAGAACTGCACATACTGCTCTTAAGTGTGCTTGAACCAAGATCGGGCTCAATGCAGATCCTGTCTCTCAGAATACATTCTAACAACTCACTCACTACAGATGTGAGGCTCACAGGCCTGTAGATTCCAGGCTTTTCCCTGCAGCCCTTTTTAAACAAAGGCACAACATTTGCCACCCTCCAATCTTCAGGCACCTCACCTGTGGCTGTCGATGATTCAAGTATCTCTGCTGGGGAACCCGCAATTTCCTCCCGAGCCTCCCACAACGTCCTGGGATACACTTCAACCGGTCCTGGGGATTTATCTCCCTTGATGTGCTTTAAGACTTCCAGCACCTCCTTCTCTATTATATGTACACTCCTCAAGACATCACTATTTATTTCCCCAAGTTCCCTAACATCCATGCTTTTCTCAACAGTAAATACGGATGAGAAATATTAATCAGTATTTCTCTTGCCGTTACAACATTATTGTACTGAAAGTGTAGTCTATTTGCTTCCACATTCATCACATCAGTACATCCCAGTGAGTGACTTTTAGCTCTGTCACCATTTCTTTGATAGTTGCCTTTTTGAAATAATCATTGTTGGGTTTTTTTTTCTGGCTCTTAGACCTGTAGAAAAAAAGACTTGCATTTACATAGATGCTTTCACAACTGCAGGGATTTCCAAAGTGCTTTATAGCCAATTAGGTTTTTTGTAAGTGTCACTTTTTTAATGTAGGAAACATAGCAGCCAATTTGCACAAAGCAACATCCCACAAACAGCAATGAGATAAATGACTGGACAATTCTATTTAACATTTAACAGAGGCAAATGGGAGCAGGAGGAGGACATTCAGCCCTTCATGCCTATCCCGCCATTCATTATGATTATAGCTGATCGTCCAACTCAATAGCCTGATTCCGCCTTCCCCCCCATATCCTTTGATCCCTTTTGCTTCAAGAGCTTTATCTAATTTCTTCTTGAAAACATTCAATGTTTTGGCCTCAACTACGTTCTGTGGTAGCAAATTCCACAGGCTCACCACTCTCTGGGTGAAGAAACTTCTCCTCATCTCTGCCCAAAATGGTCTACCTTGTATATTCAGACTATGCCCCACTCCCCCAGTTCTGGTCACCCCACTGTCGGGAACATCCTTCTTGCATCTACCCCGTCTTGTCCTGTTAGAATTTTATAAGTTTCGATGAGATCCCCCCTCACTCTTCTCAACCCCAGTGAGTACAACCCTAAGCAACTCAATCTCTCCTTGTACGTCAGTCCAGCCATCCCAGGAATCAGTCTGGCAAACCTTCTCTGCACTCGTTCTAGAGCAAGAACATCCTTCCTCAGATAAGGAGACCAAAACGGCACACAATATTCCAGGTGTGGCCTCACATGACATGGGTTGAGGGATAAATATCGGTGAAGATAACCGGGAGAGTTCCTCTGCTCTTCAAAATAGTGCGTGTCTTTTACATCAGCTGGAGAGGGCAGGCGTGGCATCAGTTTAACATCTCATTCAAAAAAAAACAGCACCTCCAACCGCGCAACTCTCGCTTGGTACCGTAACGCAGTGTCAGCCGAGATTCCGTCCTAGAGTCTGTGAAGTAGCACTTCAACTCACCACTATCTGACTCAACGGTGAGAGGGCTGCCCACTGAGCCACACCTGACATCTCAAAACACAGCTCAATCACCATTGCTGTCATTCTGTTCTCATGTTCTCACTGTTCTCACAGAACAGTGCCAGCACTGCATAAATGCATGACCATGTGTCGTAACCTCGATCAACTGCAATGGAAAATTACTAAAGTAAACATTCCACACATTGCTATCTATGCAATTACCCAAGACAATGTATCCAGAGTAATAACTGGGGGGCAATAGTAAGAAGGTGGCCACTACGAGCTTCATAACTTCATAAAAGGTACAAAAGTCTGAGGTCATGTACCAACAGACTCAAGAACAGCTTCTTCCCTTGAATGGTCCTATCATATATTAAGCTGATCTTTCTCGACACCTTAGCTATGACTGTAACACTCTATGCTGCGCCCTCTCCTTTCCTTCTCCCCTCTGTACTCTATGAACAGTATGCTTTGTCTGTATAGCATGCAAAAAATATATACTTTTCACTGTATCCCACTACATGTGACAATAACAAATCAAACCACTGAGTCTGCGCCCAACTGGTAATGAGCACAAGAGGTGGATATGTAAGACTTTTTCTTTGTCCATTCGAACAACGTCCCTTGTCGCCTGCCTCGGGACTAATTTATTTACTGGTGTTTGTTGTATCCATGTCTAAACGGATCTTTCCCTCATCTGCCTTTGCGTGAATTAGCTTGCGCAGCAGTTACCTATAATTATTAGTCACGAGCTGCCTTGGAAACAAGCTAAAGGAGGAGCCAAGTTAAACATGGGTGGAAACGTGCAGCTGTACTTCGTACAGCCGATTTCCCCCCCCCCTGTTTTAAACTGTCAAAATGGTAGCGGACACTCTGCCTGAAATTGCTTTTTTTTAAAAATACATATATATGTATGAAAAGAAAAGTGGGTTTTCAATGCTATATATAGCTGTGTTACCAGAGAAGCAGGTGCCCAGCTGCAGAGAAAGGTTCAATTTAAAATGTGCCTGCATTTTACCAGCAGGACACTACATAAAACAGTTAGCGGAACAAGAAGCTGTCACACAGGAATGAACACTTCATGCTTTATGGCACATGGAGGAGTGATCCATTTGCAGTTCTTTTGAAACCTGCAAATAATAGGGTTGGCATCAGAGCACCCTGTGATCACCAAGTAGAGAGTGGGAGGGAATGCGGAGTGGAAAGTAGCAGAGGAAAGGAGCAGCGGCCTTGCCCAGCCTCCGGGCGTTCAAAGGGCTTCAGAGCCACAAAACTTACTTTTCTTTTAAATGGCTGCCATCGTTGTAATCGAGATATTGCCGGGGTCCTTTTTTCGAAGAAAGGATCCGACAATTTTGCAGTCGCTATCCTCCAAACCCTCTCTGGAGGGTTTTAGGTATGAGGAGAGGTTTTCTTTATTTGATTTGATTTGATTTATTATTGTCACGTGTATTAGTATCCAGTGAAAAGTACAATTTTGTGCGCTATACAGACAATGCATATCATTCATAGAGAAGGAAACGAGAGAGTGCAGAATGTAGTGTTACAGCCATAGCTATGGTATAGAGAAAGATCAACTTACTGCAAGGTAAGTCCATTCAAAAGTCTGATCTTGAGTCAGTTGGTATGTGACCTCAGACTTTTTATCTTTTTCCCGACGGAAGAAGGTGGAAGAGAGAATGTCTGGGGTACGTGGGGTCCTTAATTATGCTGGTTGCTTTGCCGAGGCAGCGGGAAGTGTAGACAGAGTCAATGGATGGGAGGCTGGTTTGCGTGATGGATTGGGCTACGTTCACGACCTTTTGTAGTTCCTTGCGGTCTTGGGCAGAGCAGGAGCCATACCAAGCTGTGATACAACCAGAAAGAATGCTTTCTATGTTGCATCTGTAAAAGTTGGTGAGAGACGTAGCTAACATGCCAAATTTCCTTAGTCTTCTGAGAAAGTAGAGGCATTGGTGGGCTTTCTTAACTATAGTGTTGGCATAGGGGGGACCACGACAGGTTGTTGGTGATCTAGACACCTAAGAACTTGAAACTCTCGACCCTTTCTAGTTCATCCCCATTGATGATAGACAGGTGCATGTTCTCCTCTACGCTTCTTGAAGTCGATGACAATCTCCTTCGTTTTGTTGACATTGAGGGAGAGATTATTGTTGCCGCAACTTATTGTTGGACAACTCGGGTTGTTTTCAATGGAAAGATGGAGGATTTTGGGGGGGGGGGGGGGAATTTGCGAGGCACATAGACAGGATGGATAAGCTTTTTCCCAGTTTCCCACCCTACATTCTACACTCTCTCCTTTCCTTCTCTATGAACGCTATGCTTTGTATGTATAGCACGCAGGAAACAATACTTTTCACTGTATACTAATACATGCGATAATAAATCAAATCAAATCAGGGCAGAAGGGTCGATGACAAGAGGGCGCAGGTTTAAGGTGAGAGGGGGGCAAGTTTTGGGGAGATGTGTGGGGAAGGTTTTTCACACAGAGGGTGGCGGGTGCCTGGAACACACCGCCAGTGGAAGTGGTGGAAGCAGGCACATTAGCAACATTCAAGGTGCGTCTTGGTCGGCACAGGAACGGGAGGCGAACAGAGGGATAGAAACCACGTAACAGCGCAGCTGGGCCCAAGTGCCTGTTCCTGTGCTGTATTATTCTTTGTTCAAACATTGAACGATAATTATCCGGCTGAAACTGGGACCGAAGATTAAAGCGATAAACTTGCATCCACGTAATTTAAAAAACTTTATGGACCTCTTAAGATGTCCGTAATTCAGGACATGACAATATTGCTATGAAGCAGCTTGCAACTTTCGGTCTTCTGCAAGGTTTTAACCTCCCTTGCATCACCTCCATCAGGAAATTATATTAACAGCTTGTGACAATCCAAATTGTCCATTACAGAGAATAGTGCTCGATGAAGTAAACGTCCATTTCCCAAGCTGTACAGTCTCCCTGTGACGCTAAAAGCCGCTTTTGTTAGGCAAAGATTGTAGATTTTGTTGCTATAGGAATAGGACAGGACTCCGAAGAGGTTGCACATAATGTAATTCGAAGACAACAGGAAGCAACTCATTCATCCACTCTCTCCAACATCGTATAATTGACTTCCCCATTTAGCTGATGTTTTTGTGTGAAAATATATTCCCATCGCTGATAAATTGAACATCACATAGAATGTACAACTAGAAGCACACCATTTGGCCCATCTAGCGTGCGCTATTCGATATGAACCTCTTCATCACACCCTATCAACATATCCTCTATTCCATTTCTCTTTGTGTGATTATCCAGCTTTCCTTTAAATGCTATTTACCTGCCATCGCTGGGGAAACTAGATAAGCAACATTACCCTGAGCCATTTCGTCCCTTTCTCAGGACTCTCAGATACCAGAGATATCTCTGCATGAATAGGAAAGACCCTGTTCAACATTAGTCCAGGGCCATCACTCTTCCAACTGATCTCACGCAATCGTGTCTCAAAGATAAATATTCCAAACTTGGAGGCAATGTCTGGTAAAGTCCACTGACTCCAAAGACGTACGGGTTAGCTAAATTGCCCCTTATAGGGTGGACGGTGGTTAGCACTGCTGCCTCACAGCGCCAGGGATCCGGGTTCGATTCCCGGCCTCGGGTGACTTAGTCTGTGCGGAGTTCTGCATGTTCTTCCCGTGTCTGTGAGAGTTTCTGACACCTTGGCACTGCCAGCCTGGCACCTTGCTGCGCACGTGGGCTGCTGCGCACTCTGCCTGTGATTGATGGGGTAAGGAGGGGGACCCCCACTGCCACTCTGTATCGCGACTGGTGGGGGAGGGAGGGGGGCCCGCTGCACACACTGCTGGAGATTGTGTGTGGGGGGGGGGGGGGGGGGGGGGGAGGGGGCTGGCCCGCTGGCACTCTGCAGGCGATCGGTGGGAGGGGTCCCATTGCTGCTCTGCCCGTGATTGTTGGGGGGTTTGAGCAGCGGGGGCGGTGGCGGGGGCTATATTTTCAAGCAGTGTGGGGCTCATGATCACAGGCAGTGGTGGGGGGGTTGGGTTTGAGGCTGGCTGTAATAGCAGAGGCCTGACAG